>NW_019525497.1:251011-288173 GCF_002814215.2 Seriola lalandi dorsalis
GGGCTTTTCTGCAGCTGCCATCTCTATCTACGGTATTTTCTTCAACCCGCTCCGTCTGTCTAAGACGCGACCTTTCGTTTCTCTCTCCTCCTCAGTCTAAACATGCGAGTGCGCGTGGGACGCGGCTTACATCCTCTCGGGCAACTACGTCACATTCGCTGGTCTCGCTTTGCTTAAAGAGACAGGCTCCAATTTACCAATTCATTTGCATTCAATAAAATGAAATAAAAGTACCGTTTGTTTTTAAATGCCGGTATAGTACCGTTTTCAAAACTCTAGTATCGCGGTACTATACTGGTACCGGTATACCGTGCAACCCTAGTGAGGACACACCATGCCTTTAAGCAAAGGCTCAGGCATTTTTACGCCGGTGTGTACGTGTGTGTAAGTGTATGTATGTGTGTGCAGCAGTCTAATAGTGTCTCTCTCTAATCCCGGGTTTATCTGCTGGTCGCTGAGGTGGGAACGGCACCAAGACGTCAGTCATCTGGCTGGCCAACCAAAACCTCTTTATTTCCACTGTCACTGGAACCCATTTGGAGGGGTGGAGATTTATTTGGGCTCTCTTATCTCTGCAGTCCAGTCAGGAATCACATAGCTGAACTCGTGTATCTTTTCCTCCCTCTGGATAGAGTGAGGCTGAAAGAGCCCTAAAGGCTAAAAGTCCCTCATGAATATGTTCCATGAATCTGCAGAATATGTCTGATAGCATAAAAAAAAAAGAAAAAGAATCCACTTCTCTCCAAACCTATACAATAAATAACACATTTATGTCAGGGAAAATAAGCTGCATTCTCACTTCTGTTAGAATATATTTATTCCTGTATAGTGGTTGAAAGTTGAAGTGGTTGAAATGGCAACTGTACTGCAGAGATAGTTACCGTTTCTTTAGCTCCTGCCTGGTCGGACCCTGATAATCCTCGGGAAGAAATGAATTTGTTGAGGTGGGATTCACTTAATGTCATTAGTTGTCACTCTCCATGGTGACTCACTTAAGTCACGTATAGTGGCGACTTCCCTTTTCCGCCTTCTCCCATCGATGCTCAATTGGGTTGTGAGTGGGAGAATACAGAGAGCATTTGAGTGAGCGGAAGTCACAGAGCTTTTGTGAGTTCATATGTGACATTGTTTTGCATTTTCTCGCTGAAAAGGGCCTATATGCTGTGGGAAGAGATCCTGTCATCCATCCCAGTCTCATTAACACAACGTTTAGACTGCAGCTGGCTTGACTTTATTTGATTGTAGCACAATTCTTTGGAAACTCTACACAATAGAAAGTATGTGTGAAAATCTAAGGAAGGCATTTTTCGTATATATCAGAAACTGTATCATGTTCAGTCATTTAAAACTCATGTTTTTCACTGTTTTCAGGGTTAAGCAAAACACTATTTTGGATTTTTTTGTCTGTACAGTGTCACTCTACCTGTTTGCATAAACCCTTATAAAATTGCAACCAGCTACATACATACTATACAGTATGCTCACAAAAAAATAACTAAATAATGGCTTAGACTTTTAGAATAATCCTTTCCTATTAAGGTAGAAATTGGCTCTTTTAGATCAGTGGCATATAAATTCAGTTTCTGTAATATTAATACCTTTTACATGCACAATTAAATACATGAGGGACAAATGTTCCTGTGAGTTGTTGATGGCTGGAGTTGAGAAATGGGGGGGGTGGTGGTGGTGGGACTGAAAAACAAATAATAATAGCCACATCTTGTAGGAAAGTTGAGTAAATTAGTGCATGAAATTTGACTGAATTGCCCGTTTTCTGTATATAGCAACAGGAAGAAATAGTCAGAGGGGAAGGAAATGGAGAGAGGGGGAACAAAAAAAGAAAAAAAAGAAAAAGACACTCTCAAATGGCATGTTTCCATTTTAGCTGGGCAGCTAGAGTGGGTTTGCCACAAGCATGCATCAGGCCAGTTAAGAGGTTAGGCCTGGCAAGTCATTACTGTCAGAGCTAATGTAGAGAGATGAGGAGAGGGACCAGGGAGGTAAGCACTCACTAATGAATGAACACACTGCTAAGTTCAACAATTACACGCCCATGTAAATGTAAGGATAACACACCAACACGAGCACACAGCTGCTGAACTCCCTAAACCTAAGTGAGCTCGAGCACAAAGGGAAAGTCTATCCAGACACTTCAGACTTGGACCATTTCTTAGCAGGCAATGAGTGAAAGGAGATACTTCTCTCAGTCTGGAAATTGGAAGTATAAAGTGTCTTTCAAGGCAGAAATAAGGCAAGAATTTACGGAAATGGTTCCTAGCATACATTTCCTTACGTTGGAACTGTAATTTGAAAAGAGTTCACAGAGCTTTACCAACTCAAGAGTATGGAAAAATAAACTCCGGGCCATTTTTGGGCCTGCAGTCCTGTACAGTTCAATTAACAGTATGTATCCCCACTATTCTGTTTCTTGTTAAATGAAGGCACACTGCCTGGCTGTATAAAGCATATATTCCCAGCAATCATTCACTTTGTTCAATTATTTTCTGTAAAAGATTTACATTCATTTGTTGTCTTGACATGTAGGATCCATTCTGTTTTTTTTTCCTCCACTGTCTTGTGAACAGAAAGGTAAAAGATCCCATTAACAGAAATCATTACAGTAGCTTAATGTACCATTGTTACACCTATAAACAGTGGGCCCCAACTTCAAACAACACACCACAGTACCATAATATCCACTGTCAGGCAGTGACATGAGGTAATCAGTAATACAAGAGAACATTTTGCCCAGAATGCCCCATTGCACCATTATTGTCTAAGGAGCTTGTCATGCTTCTCTGTTTTACATCATTGTAAATGTAATATCTTTGGGCTTTGGACTGTTCGGTCAGATAAAACAAGCAATTTAAAGATGAACAGTTTCCACAATTTCAGATATTTAAAAGACTAAACAATAATAATTACTCAGCTAATGAAAAAATAATTGACATTGTAATAGACAATGAGAATAATGAGTAGTTACAGCTCCTCGTGTTTTCATTTTGAGCCACATGGCACACGTAATGATTCATTTGGGTCTATTTGTCACTTTTTGGAGTTTTGTGGGTTTCTCAGCAATTTCTTATTAGGCTGATGTCAACACTGCATCAGTAACTGCATTCAACTATAGTGAGTGTGAAACCACAAATTAGTACAAACTGTGTTGCATCAAGACGTAATGAACGAGTTATCATTCAAATACCAAAAAAAAAAAAAGAAAAGAAAATGTGACACAAAATGTAATATTGTGTATAGATATATCTACATTCAGTAGAAACAATTGATAAAAGTTAAGTCATAATTTGATCCGATAGCTATACAGTATACTGTGCATCCTTACGTAACAATTACACATACAGGAAATGTGTAGGTATATGCTATGATATGTACACAAGTGTTTGTATGCACACAGTCTTGCAGTGCGTCTCTCATCACCTCACTGCTCTGCACTGTGTGTAACACCTCTCTTGGCCTCCTTCCAGCGTGCTAAGCTGCTGCAGGATAAGCTTGTGAAAATGACAACACAATTATACTTTACTGAATTGCAAAAGGCTGAAAGCCTGACTTAAAGAGTCCCTTCAAATGTGTTAATGTAGTGTACAGACACACACTTAAACGCACACACGCACACGCACACACACATTCACGCGCTTAAATTCAAACGGCATGCAGCCCGATGTGCGTTTCACTTTGCAAACCAAACATCGCATGACCATATATGTATGATATATGTCCAACACTACAAGACAAGGTTGTCATGTAAAAAGGATTTGGGATGTGAGTTGCCTCTGTTCAAACAAACACAACAAGCCCAAATGCTCTAATCAGTCCCAGCAGTGTAACACATGCTTGTTCAACCTCAGCAGAGACTGAACTGTACTCATTCGTCTCAGTTGCCATGGGGCAGGACTCAAGCAAGAGACCGTGGACCACCAACACTGACACCCACTATCTTGGCAGTCTCAGCTGTCCACCAATCAAGGGTGTTTACCGCCGCCTGCCTCATGATGTCATTCCAGCTCCCAATGCCAAACTAATAACCAGCATAGACCCTGGAATGTGCATTTGTGTCTCCACGGATGTGTGTGAAGAATTCCACATGTCAGAGTAAACCGTTGCTCCTAATGAGTTGGAATGAGGGATAATAAAGCGTGTGGTCTGTGTAGCGAAAGGTCAGAGTCATAAACGTCTCTGATGGTTTCATTTTTTTTCCTTTTTTATTCTTTTTGTTGTTTTTTTTTTTCCATCCACCTTAAACTCGCCAGTGACTTATCAAAGCTTAGAAAATAATCAGGTTGCTGGAGGAATGCAGGGAGGCGTGGAGCATCTGTCCGTAGAGGCTGCAGAGAACACAGGATTGACAGTGAGCAGGCAGACTGAGATAAAAGTAAAACAAAGGAGCAGTGTCGCCAAAACTTTTTTTTTTTTTTTTACTTCTTCATATCTCATCTTTCAAAGAAAAGGTTCATGATTATATATCTACTGGGACAATTTTTCTTGTATCTGCTTGAAGAGATAAGCCTTCTTTGAATATGACATGTTAATCGAATGCCAACAGTACAAAAGTAATGCTTTAGTTACAGTTACATGGCATAGAAAATAGACTGCTTTGTAGCTTGAGTTCATATACAGAGTCTCTATAACAGGCTGCTCGGAGAAATTTACTCTGGCATTTATCATCATACCTTTTGATTTACTTTGCAATGCATTTTCTCTTCTAGCATTGTCATTTCCTCTATATACAACAGGCCCACCTGCGTTATATTAAATATATACAGCCCCTACATCTGTACATCCGTTAGAGTACAATAGTATGTGTAGAGTAGTCTCTTACTCATAGGATTCCATTAGTTACATAACCACTATTATTAATCAATGACACTAATTATACTGCAGTCCAGTTTGAAAGTAGAATTGAATAAGTTCATTGTGGAGCACTGTAATGCTGGGTATGATGTAATGTGCAGGAAAGTGAAACAAAGGAAATGCAATAGTGAGGAAATGGTTTATATAAAAAAAGAAAAAACTCTCTCACCATTGCCTTGTTGGGACTCCACATCCAGAGCCAAAAAATTAGCTGAAAGGAAGATTAATCAGTAGACAATCAGGAATGCCCCTTTGCTATTATTATCTTAATTTATATTTGCCTTTCTGAATATAAAAGCAACACAACAGGGCAGTCAATATGATTGGAAAGTTGGATGATGACAGATAGAGAGTAAATGAGAAAGGAAAACATCAAAAGCTCAAACTGCTGGACTGTAAAGATGCCACAGTCTATAGAATGAAAGAGAAAATAAAACAGATACAATGCCAAGGCAGAAACTTAAATGACAATCAATAAGAGGAAATAGTCCAAAAATAAATCATTTGCTCATATCTGGATGAAGCGGAGAGAGGGAGGATGGAGAGGGGAGAGATAGCCCAGTTGGTGCTTCATCCATCATCTGTTTGGATTGGATGCCAGCTTGATACTGGGAACATTCGCTGATTAATATTCAGTACAGGGTGGAGGGTGCAGAGTGATGTTGGATGAATTAGCCAGCTTTCCTCTGAGATTCTCAGATTTACTACTCTCTCCACACACAGCCAAACTATTCCGGTGGAAGAGTTTTAAGGACCAAAAATCTGGATTATTCTGCAGAGGTTTATCACAGCGCGTTACTGTAACAGTGCAGATGTGTTTTGTTCCAGCTTGCTTGCTTAACATGTGTGATGAGGTTAATGACTCGTGCCTTGAGCAGTGGAGATGTAGGTCTAGAGTTTGCACGGAAACCTGCAGAAACCGAGGTGTCAGCAAAGTGGCGGATAGATTGAGCGACAGGGTCAGCATTTCTGTCACATGTGCGTCAGCGCGGGTGACCACTGCTCAGCACAAATGTCACACTTCCCCTGAAAATGGCTCAGCGGACTGTGTCACTTTCAACCCACAATTTCTCTGTTTCTGTCTGTCCGTCTCACGCTCTCTCTCAAACACACACACACATTTGCACACTTGTCAGACTTTGTGGTGAAAATTCTTATATGCTCTGTAGAGCAACAGCAGCTGCTGTACAGTGATGGAAGACCTTGGGTGTCAGCCTTGGCGTCGGCAGGCTCCATTTGTTTGCCTTGTGTTGTCATTATTTGGCTTTGCTTTTAGCCGGTAAGGTCTGTGTGGCGAGGAACATGAACTTGCGTTATTGTGTGTGACACTTGTGTGCTCACGGCAGGTCAAAATGTGTCATGCATTTCACAACTATGTAAACAGACTTTTCCAGAGGATTTTTAGACACCTGTGTCGAGCTGTGCTATAATCATTTTGAGTGGTTGACCTTTTGTGCGCAAATGGCGCGGAAAAAATAAACAAAGAAATATTGGAGACAAATGTATGCTCTTGTGTGCAGACACTGCACGGAGATCACATACCTCTTGCAAATAATTATCATCTAAAGTTTCGTGTTTTCTCTTTGATAAGTCACTAATAACCAGTTATAGAACTACACAGCCTTCGTGAATATTGGAATATATAACTAATCATGCTGCAAGGGGCAAAAGTGGATATTAAATGGCCGGTTATACATATTTTCCATTCAATCCACAGACATGCAGATAATTTTTGGTTTTATATAACTAAGTTTTGAGGTTGTCATTTCTGCCAGCAGCACTAAAACAATGGAGGTGACTTCTGTTTATTTTACCATGCAGCATAAGAAATATGTTAAAACAGAAATACTGTTTTGTTTTCTGTGTGACAGCCCGGTTGAGTCACTCTCATTCATTCAGCTGACTTCACAGTCATGAGCGTGGCCATGATTTGATGCCCCGCAGTCACTAATTGAATGTAACAGGTAACCTCAGCAGGTCTCCAGGTGTCATGCAAAAAAACAGTCAATGTGCGTTTATTTGCATTAGAACTTTTTTTTTGTTGTTTTTTTTCCCCACCCCATCACAGTTGAAAACCGTACAGTACGAGCATCAAGTAATGAATCAACCTGCTGACTGTGCCAGACGCTCACTGAGACAGGAGACACACTGTTTGACTCAGTATATGGTGGATAGACGAGACAAATTGGCACGCTAACAGGGGCAAAGCTGGAGGAGGGGGGGGCACTGCACTGCCTCTGCCTTCTTCTGCCATACTTCTAAATGCATACAGCTGGCCTATCTCAGTTTTCAATTCCCATTCGAGGTAAATACAGAGCAAAGCAGATGGAGATATGACTGGCTAAATTGGACTAGGCTGTCCAAACATTATATGACCTCACACGAGCTTTTAGGGGTCATTCGAACTTGCGCTAAATGTTGTTGTAGGCAACTTTGCACCAATTTCCCACATTCGGCCGGTCACATGCATGCAAACACACAGGGACAGCCCGAAAACACACAGCACGTGCGCTCACACACCATACTTGCTCTCCCCGTAAGCTCTCCCAATCTTGTTTTTTTTATCTCTGTGATTCGTGCACTTTTTAGCTGCAGTGAAATGGTTTTCAGCCGATTTCCAGCTTCATATTTGGGTTACTCTCTGATGTCTGTGTAGCATATACTGCTTGCTATAGGAGAAGGTCAGGAATGTTGGATATCGTAGCACAGAATCTTGGGCCAGCAAATTGCTGCTCACTAAAGTGTTGCTACATGGCGGAAGACAATCTACTGTACACAGAAATAATATGCCATGCTTCTCTGCCTGACATTTTTTGAAACATGAATTATTTTACAGAAGGGTAAGGTAGTGTGTTTTTGAGAAGGTCAATGGTTAAAATTTTGAAATCTCCGATCGAGGAAAAACAAGCACTGTCATTTCTCTTGACAGCAGCCCCTGAGCAAGGCATTTGACCTTCCCACTGCAGCTGCAGAGATACTCGGTTTGCGCTGGCTGTTAGATTGTTATTGTACCAGGGAGTACCCAGTGTGAAAGTGTTGCAGCTGCACGAGTGTGTGGCAAGGTGAGGTTTCAAAAGAGCAAGCACGCTGGGCTCGCTCTCTCGGACAGATAAAAGCAGACCGTTTCAATAAAGGAAGATTTGAGCTGCACCGCGTCAGTGCGAGATCACTCTTTGGGAAAACAGGAAGGCAGATGTTGATAACGACGGCACAATATTTTTTTCTTTAATAAAGTCAGAGAAAAACAGGCCATTATCACTGACTTATTACTCCAAGATGTAAGATGTCGCAAACCTTTATCACAAAGACTTGGAGGAGCCGGGCGCCTCCCCCTACTGTTATTTGCTTCAGAAGCTTTAAATGGAGGGAGGGAGAACGGCGGCTCGTGCTGTTCAGGCTGTGTTGAGGAAGCGAGCAGATCTTATTATGAAGCGGGGACTGAAGCATCGCCTTTCTCTCCATGTTTGTCTGTATCCCCCGCAGCTGTTTGTCTTCCTTATTGTCTATCCACCTGCTGGTGCTGTGCGCATTCTGCCTGCCTGTAAGCCTGTTGCTTTCTTTCCGTCTCTGGCTTTTCGGTGCTTGTTTCTTTCTCTTTCGAAAAAATGCTAGACATAGCCATAAATAAGGTACAATTTAAAGGAGGGAAAAATCGATAGCGGGACATTAGGCTTTTCATTTGGAGTCCTACAAGGCCATCCTCTCTGTAATGTGCTGAGAAATTAGACATGCTGCTGATTCATGGAGTGCCATACTCTCTGTGTATGTGTGTGTGCTTAATAATGTATGTGTCCAGCGTCAAAGCATAAAACAGAGAAACAGTCCAAGAGAGCATCATCAACCTTATTCACCCCTGAAAACACACACACACACACACACACACACACACACACACACACACACACACACACACACACACAGCATGTAAGTTATTACATCAGACATCCAATTTAAGTGCCTGCTTTGACCTGCGTTCATTAAAACAAATGTAATGTCTACAGAAAGCGAGGACACAATGTTTAAGGTAACAACGACTCATTGTCTCACTTCTCCAGCTTAGTGTAGATTTAGTTTACCACAACTATGCTATGCATGCACGTGGACACATGCACATGGGTGCACATGTGCACATAAGCATGCGTGCACCCAGACTTGGTCAGGCTCTATTACTGGCGAGTGTTCCTCTCTGTGCTGTTGAACACTCAGCATGAGGCCTGCGGCAGGAGAAAACAGCCAACACAGTTTAGTCACTATGTTGGCTTTATTTGTAGATGCTAAATTAATTTTTAATTACCACAAATAAAATCCCCTGGCTCGTGAAGCTTTCTCTCCCATTGGCTACTGGGAAAAAGTTGACCTCTGGATCAGTTCAGAACAAATGGTTTTCCATGTGTTACTTCACTCGGCTCACAAACAGTTTGATTGTCATTTTTATTCTTCATTGTTTGCAGTTTTAAGGAGCTTGTTGCGAGTGTCCTCGGTTAAATGTGATCCATTTTTATGATTGTTATAAGGTCAAAACCACAGGCCTTCATTGTCTCCTGATTCATTGGCTCATCATCCAGGCATCTCATTTTTGATCCATAAATAATTTTGCTGGTATGGCTGGTATATCGGATAATAGCCCCAAATAATTTGCAGACATTTTCTGTAAATCAAGAACGGGATTCATTGTTGTCTTCATGGGACAATCCTGCCACGTAAAGGGGGTAATTTATAAGCTCAGATTCAAAAGTCACACCCAAAAATGTCTGTCTTTAGACATGGAACATCGGTTGTGCTTTCCATTCTGTCAAGGGCATTACAGAAGGATGCAATCACACAGGCAGGAAATTCAGTTTGAAATGAGTTATAACCTGCAGAGCACTATAAATCATACCCTCTAAACTCCACACTCCCTGTGTTTCCCACACACACACACACACACACTGCAGCAGCCATCAGTGCACGAACAGGCACATGGGTGGGCATGTGCACGCTCAAACAAACACCACTGCATTCAGACATGAACCTACACACTCGCCCATGTTGCGAGTTGAGTGCGCAAAAGCAGACTACAGCCAAACTATCCTCAGAATAAAGTAATTACTAACATACAGTAACTTGTGTAAATGACTCCGTTTCCCGTTACTGTTTGCACACCATTTAAAACCGTGGAGAGAAAGTCAATTGTAGAGAAACCACTAAAAGACAGATCAGTGATTAGAGTCAATAACACATCTGCATGGCCACTCATTTGAAGTGCTTATTGAACTGCTTTTTTTTTTGGGGGGGGGGGGGGTTGGCAAACAGTAACCCTACTTTCATTAAAAAAAAGTAGCCTGTGCCATACCTACACTCCACCCCCCCACCTCCGCTCCACTGAATGCCGGACGTATAGTGAGTGTTTTGTGGTTTCTCTTTGTAATGATAGAGATTTTTGCAATTACTATTTATGGTAGCGGTGACTGTAATTGCTTTCCTCAGCTCATATCGTGATCATTATCATCACTCCTCTGTCATTCATACCAGCTATGAATATATATTAGACTGCTCTATACTCTATGGGCCTAATTGGAAAAGCATCTATGTGGCCAGGACTGAAGAAACAAAAGAGACAGAGGGTGAATGGAGGGAGGGAGTGATGGCAGTGGTTTTGCTGTGGTTCCGTATTTCAATTCAGTGTTTATTATTTTTCACGCAACACTGAAATACAAGCCCATTTAGGTAGCGTAGTAAAAGCAAATTAGTAAAACATGTGGATATATCATTATGTGGTGGGAGGCCCATCGAGGCACAGGTGCCCTTTTTTTTTTTTTTTTTTTTACCATTCAGCCCCTCACCCACTACAATCATGTTGTTTTTTTTTTTTTTTATCTAATACATGCTAAATTTTCTCTATGATCAATCATTTTTCGTTACTCTGTTCTTTTCTTTTTTATCTTATTTGCTTGGATCAGTAAGAATGTAAATTTTCCTCACCATAATACTCTGTTTACTGTCACAATAATTACAAAGAATATTCGGCTAATTCTGCAAAGTAATCTGGTTAGATATGCTTCATAAGATAATTTCTTTGCTCTCTCTAATTGTCTATAATTAGCTCTAATGGATTCTTTTAAACCTGATGACAGAAGATTAATGAAGTGATTTGCTTATATGAGATGTGAATTTAAACTGTGACTGTGTGATGCAGCTCTTATAAGATGTTTAAAGGACATGATCAGTGTTTCCAAATGTTGTAGCCCATTTACTACAAACCGCATACATTACATCAGTTGCTGATTTTCCAAAGCATAGCACAGTGTGTTTGACTTGTAAATTTCCATGCCTCATAAAAGTTAACATTCAGACTTAGGTAATATATAACAATAAACATCATATTTATGTCAGTGTTGATCTAAAGCAAGAGGTATGCTTTGAAATTTATTTTATGCTTTAAAAAATTGATGGCAATAGTTTATGTACAGTATGTGTAATTTGTATTAAACTGGCAAACACATACAAAACCACAAGTATGGTCCTTTTTAAATTTCATGAGATATTGACTAGATGTAGATGTGACACCACAACGAAGCTAGAATTTGACCATACTTCCTGGTTCGACCCCCAAAACACTTGTACTACAGCCCGAATAAACCCTCCTGTCGGGACCTTGACGTGAGCCCCGATCTTAAACTGGGTCTGGTTTGACAGTGGGTTTTAAAGTGTGCATTGTTGTTGAAGGCTGGGTCAGCAAGGTTGTTTGCTTGCAAGGAAAAAAAAAACCCCAAAAAACCCATACTTTATAAATTATACAAGTACTTGCAAGGGCACTCGTGAACACACACACACACACACACACACACACACACACACACACACACACACACACACACACACACACCTAATGTTTATACAGATACATGTCCACGTAGAGGGCATAGCACATTCGGTGTGTTATCAGCAAAACACACGATGCACATAATCAGCAATAACGCAATACCGCTTACACATAAATCCCTAATCACATGCAGTACTGTGTTTTATGAGTCATACCCAGATCCAGTACGCTGTGCAGAGAGCACCTTTATTTTTCCAAGAACAAAATATTCAGGCTTTTATTTGGACTTTAACAAGGCACAACAACAAATTAGGTTTTATTACAGAAACTGAAACCAGACGACTTTGGAAAATCCAGCCTAGGGAGCCTTTTGTTTTGCCAGCAGGCACTGGATGCAGGATGAATCTGGTGATCACACATGCTGTTAAACCAAGAAAGCTAATTACTGATATTCATGGTCCTCAACTCACTGGGCTTAACAGAGTCACTGAGGAAGATGCGAGCTGAGGCAGAAGTATGGAGTCTCCCTGCTGGGATGTATATTCATATGTATATTCATTATTTGCAGTTGGAGTCTTTCATTTTATTTCCTTAATTTGTCAAGAAATGGACTCTGACGATAAATGTCTGGTGAAATAAACTTCAGGACTGTTGGCCATTTCTGTTGGAGAGAAATATGAACTTTTCCATTGCTGTGGAGCTGGCAGAGCTGGTGTACATGCAGTCTAATGCTGATGAAAAGAGCATCGATTGTCATTATCCTGCTCGTGGGACTCTTCGAAGGTACAGAGGACCATTTCAGAGCAGCACTGAGGGGACTGGAGAGAAAAGGCTGCCACAAACATCCTGCTAATGGTCTTTTTACCAAACCCCTTGCTCTGAAAAAGTGATGTTGTTGAAAAGGAACAGATGTAAATCATTGGGGGAATCGTCTTGGGAATTTAGGCCCCTGCACACAGGAAGAGCCATGACAGATATAAATAGGTCAAATTTATGTCTGATTTACAAAAGTAGGTTTGCACCAACACCAACATCAAATTTGATGTTATGTTCTCCAGCTTCATAGCTGCAATAAAAAAATGTATTAATTCTAATGTTTTTGGGACATATAAGAGATAAAGAGAAAAACACAAATAGTACATTCTTCTATTTAAAGTCTCTGTCCCATAGCTCATACATCACCAAACCATGACATGTCAGACATCAGAGGCTGTTTTTCCCCTGATGGAAACTTGTGGAGGAAGTGAGCAACTTTGGTGGCTTGGCAGTAACACACCGAGCAATAGAGTCTGGTCACGTCCTCATCCAAAGCTCCATGCAAAAGCCCTGATCTCTCTTCCAGATGTAGAGCCACAATGCGAAGCCCAACACCAGATAAGGGTTAAAGGGGGGGATCCCATCGATCAATTTCAGACTGGAAGCGACTGCTGGGGTCAGGGTAGCATCTCATTATCTGTGATGCAAAACAGCTGAAGACCCACCACCTCCTCACCTGCAC
Organism: Seriola lalandi dorsalis; assembly: GCF_002814215.2. Classification (NCBI taxonomy): domain Eukaryota; kingdom Metazoa; phylum Chordata; class Actinopteri; order Carangiformes; family Carangidae; genus Seriola; species Seriola lalandi. The sequence goes on from NW_019525497.1 coordinate 264,178, forward strand.
TTCCAACATGGCAGATGACCCAATAATGCTTCTGAATACAGTTATGGATGACAATGTGTTAGGTGATAATATGTTTTAGAGTTAGACTTACATCTCTCTTTACATTTATCTGTAAAAGTTACTCCTCAAAAAAACTAGCTAACATGTTACTGAGACGGCTCAAATAAAGCGAATTGACATCGTATTGAAAATTCAAAATATTTCAGATATTCGATTTATGTTGCACTGCACATGCAAATTCCATACCATTTAAATAATGTTTTAAAAAAACTCTTACGTAAACTGAATAGGAGCTGAAATGATTTGTTGCTGAATTTATTAGCCAATAAAAATTAGCCTGCATCAGTTTGAACAACCAATGATCAAACTGAAGTTTTTAATCAAGTAAAATTAAAATAAATAAATCAAATGAAATAACTGGAACCAGCCCGATTTACTCTGTAAATCATTTTAAATTGAATATCTTTGGGCGTCGGTCTGTTAATTAGAGAAAACAAACAATTTGGTGACAATTTTTAGTATTTTGTGACATTTCATAGACAAAATGATCAGTTCCTCAGAAAAATAATCAACAGATAAATATAACTGACTGTTACTTACAGCCCAAAAGACAAACACAATCCTCTGTTTTTAAATTCAAACTAGAGACCATCTTGTGATGGGATCACACCAGCTGCAACGTCCGTCAGCATGTTGACGTTGACCCATGAGTCTGACCCGTGAGCGCCCACAGGTCAGACCATACCTATCTTAGAACTCGGCCTTCATTTTGATCTCAGCTGCACACCTTTAAGGTTTTGTGAATGTGTCCTGCATATGGTTGTTATGCTATCGCTGTGACAAAAATCTGTCCACACACACCTGCCTAAGTACTGAAAACACACGCGCACACACACACATACACACAACTACAGTTCACACTGTATTTCCCCTAAAAGTTTACAGGATGTGCTAAGTTTTGAGAATGGCTCACTGTTTTCAATTACACTCTGAAGAGTATTCTATAGTGGTCAATCACAGCCATCTATTATTTCATTAAGCACCATTAACTGTGGTTCACCGGGGCAGAAAAGTTCAAAGCTTTTAGCATTTGTAGCATTATTAAATGTGTTCTACATGCCAGTTTAGCAGTAATCATTATAATGCATCCTTGACATCCCTTAGCAGAATATAGAATTACATTGCTTCGATATCAGTCAGACCTTGCAGAATACATTTGTGCGTTATTCCTAGCGGCTTATGCAAACATATAATGTCTAAAGTCAAACCTGCACATGTTTTTCCGCGGCGATCAAGTTAAGTAGTATCGAATTAATTTGAAAAGTTTTTCTTTCTGTGCGAGACCCCTCGGTGGAATACCAGAAGTATGTGACCTTCCATCGGCAGCGGGGCAGCAGTGGGTTCTGTGGCGTGTTTGTTCAACCCTCTCTTATCTTCTGTCCAAAATGAAAAATAAAAAAGAAGCGGTTCTAAGATCCAAAGTAATCTTGCGGCCTGTCCTCTCTGATACTTATCAGTGGTGGAAACATGTTTCCAGTTAATTCAGACCAGGAAAAGGTGGATAGGACTAGGAGGAGGAGAAGGACGAGGAGGAGGAGGAGGAAGAGGAGGAGGGGGGCACAGTTCCCACGCATTAATACCAAAGAGAAACATGATCTAAATGCTTATTAATTTCTGCGGGGAAATAACATGCGGGACCAAACATCCAGCCCTGTGTTCATTTAAGCATGAAAGTATAGGAAGAGGATACTCATCTCTTTGCAGCTTAATAAAAGCCATCTTACTGTAGCTTAAGAGATGTTATCCTCCATTCCCCTTTTTTCAATTTATCATTGACTAAAAAGCTTAGGTCATGGGGAGTCATTGACTGTGGAGATATGTCTGTTCAAAAATTTCATGGCATTACTGTAGCGTGAAAAAGCAGACAAGGCATAATAATAACCATATGGATTGAATTTAAGAGGAACTATGACTGGTGCATTATTGTAGTTGGAATTCCTCTGCGGGATGTGCTGTGAAATAAACATATACTGTAGAATTAAATTAACCTTACAGCTCAGGCCTGTAAAGCCAAATAGACCATGTTCTGAAAAAAACCAAGCGAAAACCTCGTACAAGACATAACGTACATCAAACACAGGAAAGGTCGTCAGCAGCACCACATGTGGTGTTTTGGTTTCGAGATGTGGAATGAAACGGCGGGGGGAGCAGGAAAGAGGAAGACACACAGAGGGAGGTCCAGCAGTTGAGTGTAAAACGGAGCAGGACACTCTCCCGCCTCTTGGGGGAGACAAAATGTGGTGTAACTTCATCACATCTTCCCTCCTTGCCCGAGTATGCAGGCAGCAGCAGGCAGCAGCAGCAAAATCCCAACTATCACTCACTTCCTGTGCACCCCGCCCGCCCTCTTAGATAGATTCCAATGTCAGGAAGAGGCGTGACTCCTAACTCAATCCGTCGTCCGCGGGAGAATGCGGTATCTGTACGAGGTCAGTGCCACGGGCTGCCATCCTGCCACCTCAAATGACAATGGATGACACTAATAGCAAGAAGAGCCATAAAGCCTTATCAGATTAGAGACGCAATGAAACCATGACATATCACTGCTGGCTAAACACCACAATGGGAAAACTCAGTGATGGCCTTATGCAGGAGTTTTACTGCTGTTTTATTGCTTGCTCTTGTTTAAATTTCACAAGCTCTCTGTGGGCCTCAGCACAATTCTCCCCTTTCTGAGTTCACCCCTTCCTTCCCTTAAAGTTGCTCTTTGTTTGTATGATTACTTTGAATTGAACATGCTCACATGCCCTTGTGTTGGCTTTCATTGTTTTGCCTGTGTATGTGAGTTTGCCATCCTGCGAAACATAAATGGCATGTTCATGTGTGTTTGATTTAAAAAAAATCTTCCTGGTCTCTTTCCATTTGTCGGCAGCCGCTAACCAGCTCCAGCTCTGCCTTCAGCTGCCTCCCATTTTATCATGCAGGCTCTAATCAAAGCCAGGTCCGTTCGGAGACACACACACACACACACACACACACACACACACACACACATACACACACACACGTGAGCACATGTATGAGCACACATGCAGACATACAAACGCGAGTGCACACGCTTGCATATCTCTCACACCCTCTAATATGGTTCCAATTGTCTATTTGAACTTCAGAAATAGTAACAGTGTTCTTTTGTGACCAATAAATGTTTAGCCCACAGGAACATTTATTTATGTATGTAAAAACTGAGTGTACATCATGATTTTTCGCCTTTTCCCGCCAAGCCAAACAGTGATTGCAGCATTCTTTACCATTTGTGTAAAAAGCTGCCCACAGGAAAACTGTTAGTGAGCAGCTTGTCCCGCGTGCATCACCAGAATATTTACAAGGAATCCGCCCGGGGTGTCTGTGTAATTTTCAGGCCGTGTAGTAGGTCATATATTTCAATATGAATTCAGAATAACTGCAGTATGTACAGGGGGTCTGTAGTGGGGGAACAATGTGTTTTCTATTTAGAATAATTGATGTGAGGCATTTTAGTACATTAACATCTAGCTGCTTATGATTAGACAAGCTTAAATGAACATATCAAGCTTGTCTAATGTTTACAGAAGTTTATGATGTGTTAATTTAAATAAGATAAATTCCAGCGCCCTCCCTCTCTGCCACATGTGGCTTTCTGTCTCCCCCGTGTCTCTTGCTCTGTGAAGGAAGTTTGAGCCATTAAACACACGGGGGCCAGGAGGTTGTCCGGGTCAACCTCTCTCCTGATGGCAGATTCAGAGGCCCAACTAAAGAGCGGGCAGGCAACAGATTTTTATCTTCCCTTCTGCAGAGCACCTGGATTAGTGGTACACCCCCTCGCACACACACACACACACACACACACACACACACACACACACACACACTACCTTGCAGCGGAATGAAAGACAATTCGGACCTTTGACCTTCTCAAAAGAAGACTCAGTTTGAGAGAGAGAGAGAGAGAGTGTGTGTGTGTGTGTGTGCGTGTGTGCATGCTTGGGTGAGAGCGTGTGTTTGCATGTGGGTGCACGTGATGGTTGGAAATAAAGGAAAAAAGAGAGCGTGAGAAGGGGCATATGTTTCCTCATCACCAACCACTATGTTTCTCTTAAATTGGCAACATTTAATTTGGCAACATTGTATTTTGCAGCTTTGCCAATACAGCATAATTGAATGAAACTGAACAGAGTGCGAGTGATTATAGAGAGAACAGTAAAAGTAGTTCTCACATTTATTGTGGACATAATTTCCAACAGACAGGTCATTTACAGCTCTGTATTCAGTTGAGCCACAGGAGCTCAGTGGACTCATTTAGTCGCTGTTTTAAATTCTTGCCCACTTGATTCAAATTGAAGGAGAATGCCATTAAATCTAAGAATGATGTTAAGGATTGAAGGCAGGACACACTCCTCTTTCTTTATATTGCCGGCTATGGGAGTGTTTTTCTAATACAGAAAGTACTTGAACTCTTCTGGGCGCAGAAATGCCATATTTTGATGTTGAAATTCACAGATATTCCACCTTAAATATTTATGACTGCATAAACTCTTGCAGCCGGAGATGTATTTTTTTTCTTTCCTTTTTTTTTTACTTTTTATGGATTTTAAAGCTTGTGTTTATGTTCACCAGCAAACTCTAGGGACACTCGGATATATTGGATTGTCCAAACATATTCAGACATATCATAGAGAGGACTATGTTGAAATAAAATATGAATCACTTCATGTAAAACCAAATAAATATGTACATATATTGATAAATAATTTATCGCTTACAAACTAACATTTTATCTTTTATTTCCTACATAAAAAAGTTAGATAAAGGCAAATATATGTATTTTTACACCTATGCCCAAAACATTTAAATCATATTTCGCCTTTCGTGTGTGTCACACTTTTATTATTTTATATCTACAGTCTTTCTTTGTTAATGCATTCTTTTATCAGCCCTACTGTGCTGAGTACAGGAGAAGGGATGAAGTGAAACCATAGATTTGCATGTGTGTGTGCGTGTGTGTATGTGTATATATATGTGTGTGTGTGTGTTGAGGGCTTTTTGGAGTAAATATAGCTCAGTTAATCCAAAGATTGTGTGCTACTCTTTTACTTTTTCTCCTGTAATTTAACTTGGTATTGTTTTTTTGTTCAATGGCATGTGCCATCAACTAATTCTGAGATAAAGACTTGAGAAGAAAAAAAAGCATCTTGGCTGCAGGGAGAGAAGTGTTGTTTGAATGATAACAAGTGTTTAAGAGGAGGAGCTGGCACCCGGGAGATCGCACTTTGAAAACCATTAAAAAGACATTAATGTTTATTTATTGGAAGATGCAACCAACAATCGTTCATTAATAATGCGGGACAAACTCTATGCGTAAATGTACATATGTTTATGGGATATATATGGATGACATGCATCAGTGTGTGTGTGTGTGTGTGTGTGTGTGTGTGTGTGTGTGTGTGTGTGTGTGCGTGGATGTTTGAATAAGTGACAGACACTCCTCACCTCCCTATACCGCCACGCATGCGCGCACACACTCACACTCACACACACACACACACACACACACACACACACACACACACACACACACACACACACACACACACACGAATTGTAAGATCTGGGCCAGGGGTGAGGGAGCTTTAGCTATTTGCTTAAGCCTTGACTTTATTGGGTGGCAGGAGTTGCCTCCCCTTTTCACACCATTAATCTTTTGGAAGGTTTCTTCCTTCTGAGATCCTGTTCTCACAATTTGGATCTAAATGTATTCTTAGGAACATTTTTTGTGGCTGTGATTTGGCAAACAGCAAGGTGTATTGGGAGGTTTCTGAGAAAAATGCTGTCATGCTTTTTTTTTTTTTTTTTAAACAAAGCAAACAAGGCAATGAACTATTATACCCTATAATGAGTCCTATCATATGCTTGAATAGTTTCCACACAACCTGAGGTCTAATACAGCATGCACAGGGATTTCAAGTAATAATTATTAAAAAAAAACTACTACTCTTTGCTACTCTAAATCAAGAATCCTCAGACACATGGGAAGTGATGCATTTTACATTACTGGCAGTGGAAACAGTGGCTTGGTTGAATAAGCAGGAGGAGAAGAGCTGTGTAGTTGCCTATGCAGTGATAAATCAGAGCTGACCATGACTGAACCAGCCAGGTATCGCCAAATGGCGTATGAATAAGATGCCAGTTTCCTTAAGCCATTTCACAAGTTACGTCACACCAAGACATTTCCCCCACTGACTAACACCGAACCCTCACCCTGACCGAACTGCATTAAACAACATGTGAAAAGCATAAAATGTCTTGACATGAAATGTGAAATGTTCTTGAAAATGGCGCGTTATTTACCCAAAATCCCATGATATCACGTAGGAGAGACCAAACAGACAACCTCCTGTAGAGGCTTTTCGCAAGAGATAGCATTTAAAACCATTAAATATTACATTAACATTTAAATAAATACACATTTTAAATACATAAAAATCAGACACACTCCAGGTTCAAGTATGGTGTTGATTTAAATTACGTTCAAACTCACAGTGGATCAAGGTTAGAGGTTGATTGTGAAGTGCAGCAAAAGCTTTTGAAGTGTGGAGTAAAAGGTTGAGAATAGAACAAAAGCTTGTAAGAGTGATTCTGGACAGCTTGTGGGGTGTGAAGGTACAGTACATGTGTAAGAGTGAATGCTGGGAGCTGAAATGTCAAATTATCACAAAAGAGAAGAAAAACACCAGTATTTTAATTGATCCATGACAGATGTCCATTTAAATGAAGTAAAACATGAAATCGTGACTTTGTAATGGAAAAGCATCAAGTGCTGCGCATTTATCAGTGGAAGCATCAACATGTAAGCTTGAGTTTCATTTGGCAGACAGGTTTTGCTGAGCCAAATGTATGCCTCTGGTGTATCTCTTAACCTTCAGCATATTCATTACATGACTCCGTCATCTGCAGCAAAAACAATGACCCCATTGTTTACCTTCACCTCCAATTTGAGTCAGAGAAGTTCCTGGCTGACCTGTGTGTGTGTGTGTGTGTGTGTGTGTGTGTGTTGTACAGTGTTATTAGCACATATCATAGCAGTATCAGTATACAGAAAAACACTTAAAAGCTCCAGGGGATATACATGAGTTGAGGTCTGTTATAGTATAATTTTATTACTTTTGGCAAAATGAGTCCCTACACAGATGTGTTTTGTGTAGTAAAGTGAAAATAATAAAGTTCCCATATTTTATATTTTCAGAAGTTTTATTTGAAGTTTTGATACCCATAAGAAAGTGTGTTGGTGATTTTTAAGTAACAAAAAACCATCTCAATGTAGTTTTACATCTCTTCTCTGAGGCTTCTCTCTGGAGCTCTAGTAACAACAGGTCGGTGAGCCAATTAGAAGAGAGTCAGTCAATCAGAGGGGATGCTCTGAGCCTTTCTTTTAATTGGCTGACTGTTTTCTGGGTAATCTGATTTAAAAAAAAAAAAAAAAAAAGCAGATTTCAGGTAAACACAGAAAAACAAAATCCTGCAAGGTTGGATGGTGGGTCCGGGTGGGCTGGGCTTGGGGGCATGGCTGAGAGCGGTGGCTGCTTTGTTGTGACATCACAAAGTTACAGAAGCCCTGATGGTGTGCATTTCTTTGTGGACTGAGTGCTTTGATACTCTCTCAGTATTGAAACATCCCCGAGTCCTGCTCTACAGAAATCTATCTTTATACAATATGAGACCTTTAAATCATAAAAGATGAATTTTCTCAACTGTGATGGTGCTTATGAGACGTTTGGACTACAGAAATGTATCTTGACCACAAAAATAGAGTGGTGGGACAGCATGAGTGTGAGAAAGGATATGAACAGTCTGGCACTGACTGTGCTCAAGGCATCACGCCGGGCTGTCTGTTTGATAACAGATCCGATCTAGAGCTGAAAAATAGTAACGGCTCAACAGTGCTGGGGACACAGCACAGAGAGAAAAAAAAGTGTAAGGACAATGGGTGGAAAAACCATGCAAGCAGAAACATATAGAGCAATATGGTTTTCAACCGGCGTTTTCCTCATTGAAATGGTTTACTGAAATTTCACTCTCATTACAAGCATTATTTAACAGAGGCCAGATGAAGGCAGTTTAAAGCCAGCTGTTTATTATTGCTTTCTTGAGGACGTAACAGATGAAGAGCACCACCGAATACGCAGTTATAACCTGTGGACTTGTGGTGCTTATTACAGCCTATTGGTCTGTAGCCTATGTTGCCATGTGTTTTATGATATGTCAAATTGTGTTTACTCCACTTCCTTGCTTTCTAAACATTAAGTTTTATCAGCTCTAAACAGAATCACCCTTGTTTGGGCTTCAAGAGAGCATAATGTTTGTATATGCAGAGGTTTTTATTGTTTAATCTGGCTTGTGTTTGGTAGTCTTAATGAAAACGCAATGGGAATGTTACTATGACCTCATTTCTTTCTGATAAGCTTGTTTCTTGGTTTGATCTCCCCCCAGGAACCTTCTTGTAGTTATTAACAATCTTCTGTTGGATGGTAAAGCAGGTGTATCAGCCCAAGTGAAAGCATGGATAATGGCATTCTGAACTTAAAGCTTAGGCCATATGTTTTTACATCACATGTCAATTTAAAAAAATTTTGTTTTTCCACTGCTGAACATGACTCCTTCTATACGCTTAAATACAGGTTAATTACAGGTGGAATTGTTTTCTTACTGTATGCTAACCTTTGGTCACCTAATAATCTAGCATTTACACACAAACAAAAATACAGATAACTATATCTGCTCTTGTCTTAACTCCTGTCACACCTTGTATTTCCACATTAACCAAAAGAAGCTGTGGCTCAGTTGCAGGAAGACCTTACAAGCCAGAGAAGTCCTTGCGAGCAGCTTGTGAATAACGTGACCTTTCTCAATAGTGATGCCATTGAAAGCGTTGCAACCCTGCATTTTTTTTTATATATATATATTTGAGGTATACTGTATATATGTCATTGTCATTTTAACTGGTTAACCAGTCACCTGTCATTTTTAGTTTGCTTTTAGTGCAACCAATAGTTGATAGATCCAACTACCCAGTCTGTTAAAAACAACTGTGCCATAGTGCACTTATGCAGCATTTTGAACATATCCATCTCCATAATTTCTGAAATGCATCTTCAACATAGTGATATTCCATCTACACTGCTCTGTCCGCTTTGATGCTGCTGTTTTGCCTCTTGCAGACTTGCACTTCAGCACACTGAAGGGCACGGGCTGAAACATCCGTACCTCTCTAAGCCCCTCATTGAACTGATGAAACATCTTTGGCGTAGATAGCCGTTTTTAGAGTGCAAACCTGAAACTATTTACTGCTCCTCCACTTTGATCAGCCTCTTAAACTGTGATTGCACTTTCCTTTTTTGGGGCCAGCTCACCTCATTTCTGTCCTCACACCGGGAGAGGTAGGCTACAGTGTGAGCTCTGAGGACTATACTCTGGCTTCTGACAGGATCATATAACCCATTTGTTGCCTGACTGATTTTTGAGATTTTATTAATAGTTTCTCAGGCTTATCACTTCTAACCTTTTAACCCCGTGTTGGTGGCAGAAGTGTGAAATCTTTTTCTTTCTCGTCCTTCATGAATTTTAAATGTGGTTTTCCACTTGTGTATTTATTCATTAATATTAATTAGTTTTCCAGTAAAATGCACCAACACCATCATTGTGATTAATACAAAAAAAAAACAAACAAAAAAACAAGCAAATACAAACTACTGAAAAATTCAATAAACAAAAACTATCTCATCAAATCCTGCAGGCATAGTATCTGCATGAGATGATCATTAAACAGACTGAATGTCAGTACTGGAACTAACTGGCAATCAAAAGCATGCATTAAGCTGAGCAGCATTTACTACCAGCTCTGAGCTGAGGCTAGATTAAGGACCCTCAGGCGCTTTTGGCCATGTGTGGACAACTAGGACAACTACAGACTACTTACTGATTCTGCAAGTGCAGAACATGCATGTTGCACTCAGCTGGTTGTAAGGTGTATATTTGTCTGTATTTGCCTCCAATAGCTTTACGATCTGTGCATAATACATTACCCTCTATACTCGTTATGGATCAGCAAACTGCACCATTTGAAAGAAAACATTAGCACACCAGCCAGTCTTTATCAGTGCCACTTCCTGAGGGCAGCTTCGTATGTCAGTGCGGCAGTGAGTTCGTACAGCCATGGTAAACTCTGAGCGAAAAAATGTGCCACCACCCACACGGCTAAGTCCACAGTTTGTCACACTAACACATTTCAGTGAAGGTCATAATGCTTCTGTTGCATTCACTGGCATTGTAGATGCACCAAGCTGGAAAAAGTAATCAGTACTTAGAAGATTGTCAGTTCATGTTTGCCCAGCACAAGCCCTTTTTCCACTCCAAGCGCTGTCTTAGGTCCCCAGGCTTGGCTCTTCTTGGCAGCTCTAAGGTTAAAGACAGAAATTGATCAGCTCACTCACAGCCCATGTGGACTGCCCTGTATACGAGGAGCTCAGACTGGCAAAATACAACATTGTCTGTTAAGTCAATTGGAATCTGTAAAATCCAGTTCCACTGCTTGCCTCAGAATATATAGAGTCAAGATATGTAAAAATGTTCCAGTGCGGTGTTCCCTGTGCCCTTCCTTTTTTTTTTTTTTTTTTTTTTTTTTTTTTAACACACTTACCTCATATAGCAAAACCATCTGCGTAACTTATTGGTCTTTCCAGTTACAAGCAAAGACTTAAATTAATTACCCCTAATAACTTTTAATGTCGTCACATTAACTTATTTCATTAACAAGTTTTATGACATATTTGAACAATTTAGAAACAGGATATTCCATTACATTTTGATAATATCCATCAGTTATTAAATTAACAGTTGCTGCAGTCCATTAATATTCTAATTAGCAGTTTTATTACCAGTTATCTGATCACAGGTGGTATCTGCTGGCTGTTTTGTGTTGTGACCTTTGAAGCATTGCCCTTAACTCACTGCCTTGTTCAAGACGGTGGCTCTTTGAAGGGCAAGGGAGACCTAGAATAAAATCTATTCTGCATTATCCTTCATTCAGAATGCTAATGCTAATGCAAAGTTACTTGATTGCTGCCTAATGTTCACCGGGACGTCTAGTGCAGTGGAGCACACCTCCCAGCAGGTTTGAGCATGTAAGCTACACAGCGTGGACCCCTCCTCATTAACTTTGACCCAGCAGATTTGACTACTGTAGCTATCAGGGGATTTAAACCTTCTGCTCTCAAAATCACTTCCTAATATAACCATAAGGCCCACGCTGTCTTGAGTAATTCCCCCGGCACACCCCTGATAGAGACCATGCTTACGCAGTCGGTTAGGCAATTAGAAATACTTAATCTTAATGTGTTTGCTTTATAGTCACCAAGAAAGTGTTTAATTTCTTTAATCAACAGTCTGCATTTGAATGGACAACAACTCAGATCCTTGACAGAAACCTGTAATTCAAAAATATTAAACTACTAGACTCTCGAACAACATAACAATGCAAGCCTCAAGGGCATGCACCAGTCTTGTGCAAACACTAGCGCACCTCTTCGGTATGGATTGTGCACTAAGGATCTCCAATCAGTGCACTGGTCTATTAGTATTGACCCTGAGAGTGGAAAACAAGACCCCTCATACCGAATATTGATGCCAGCAAGGCAGCATACAGGATGATTTGTGCTGCACATGCTTCCTCATTGATTGTTTATTACAGCTGCACACTATGAAAAAAGGCTTCATCCATCACCCACCAGTAATGAGTTTTTACATGCAGACTCAATTCGGGGTCCAGGCATCTCAAATGGGCTGTCTCTGAAAAAGACAAAGATTGAGCAGCAATCATAGCTTATTATGTGACTGCACTTGAGGACTCGAGAGAAAACGAGGCTGTTGCTGAATGGCGGATGGGAGGCAGAGGAAAAGGGGGGTGTGGGGTGGGGGGGTGGAGGGTTGGGGTGACCAGTATTGGGTGCAGCCGGGGACCTTCGCCTCCAGCTACTGTCTGGCCTCCCTCACCCTACAGGGCAAGCGCTGGATCAATGATAGTGCTTTATCACATGATGGCAAAGACTGATGTGCTTCTGTTAAAATGCAGACAGGAATCGTGGGGTGAGCTATGCATGTACACTAATGAGCTGTGCTGCTGCATGTTGTCGCGGTGATTACCATCTCTTCTGGACATTGATCCCAACAGGGTAGAAATGGGAAGGAAGGAGGAATGGCGACCAACAACAACAACAGCAGCAGCAGAACAGCATGGCACACTACCCTGGCGTCACACCAGGAAGTTCAATGTCTTTTCAGAGATGTTCTCTCAAGCTACGGAGCCTCCTGTGGACCTTAATTTGAATTACATCAGCATATTTTTTTTATTATTATTTTTTTTTTTGTCTGTTGGATGAATGTAAATCCCAGCATGGAAATGGGAATTATTCACAGCTGTTTTTGCTCTGGAAGTTTTGGCTCCTGCCTGTAAGCGGGAAGCCAAAGATGGGTTATGTCCTGACAGCTAATGATAACAAAGCCGAGTGCCCCTTGCCCCCTCAGGACTCGCTCTACAGCCAGATGTGTTTTGACTGAGCTAATGAAAATTTGTCAGGTAAATCTGATACATTGGACTTGACTTCTGGACCTGTTGTAGTGTAGGTCTGAATCCATAGAGGCTCCATTAAAATGGATACACTGCTTGTGCTGATCAATACCCTAACACAAGTGAGAAACGGCATCATTTTTATTGATGAGGAGCTGCTTGGGCTTTACAGGAAAGCTCTCAACAGACACTTGGAGGGAGGTTTGTCTTTATCACATCGTGTGTACTTGTGTTGTGATACGCTATTGCTTAAATACACAAGCATGACTTCAAGGGATTAGAAGGTTCCCAAATGATATCTGATACAATAATGGAGAAGCTTTCAAGATAAAATAAGAAAAAGATAAAGCTTTAATCATCTCTGTGGGGAGATTTGTTTTTGGGACAAAAATGAGCACTAGGATACTTAAGTGGAAAAGTAGTGTATGAACACAGAAATAGAATATCGCAGAAGTGTTTTTATTTATATATATATATATATATATATATATATATGGCAGGATATATATATATCCTGCCAAGCTGATCGGGTTTGCTATATAACAACACCATAGCCATGCTATAAATTTTCATTTACAGTTTACAAAAGGCTAGTATTACACAACATGGTTTAAATTGCCTTTCCATCTATTAGCATAAGACATTTACATGCAGGAATTTCTTGTTTGTTTCTATTGTTTTCTTTATGTCTTGTCTTTATGTCAGTTTAAGCTGTCTACTAAAACTCCAACGACACCGATTTTTTTTCTTCCTTCTTCGGTGTGCATTGTGTACATTGACAGCAATGTGGATAGTAGGAAAGGCATAGCTGCTAAATCAAATGAGCTTTGCATGTTTTGCTGCGGAGACACAACAGGCCTGTTGTACACAGTCTGTCATTTGCAATCTGGTCGATCTGCAATGAATAGCCTGTTCCGCAGGGCTGCCTCCAGAGAATGGAAGCTCACACAGCTCTGAAGCCTAAAACAACAGAGAAGAATCTCTCATATTGTATCTCTGGGTATAAATTTACATTTCTAATTTTTCTGGCGTTTAGCAGGCAGCCCCACAGGCCAATACAGATGTCTCTGGCAATGACCTAACTCTTCATTAATATGTATGCTGACAACCAGCCAAAAAGAATAATAAAATTGCTCCTCTCCAGTTACAGTTTCTCTGGGCTCCCAGAGCACCAAGGAGAGCGAGAAGCTGTCCGAGTGCACATCATGAATTCCCCTCTCCTCTCATCTCCTCGCGTCTTCTCCCTCATCCATCTGGACCAAGTGGGGTGGTCGGCTCTTATTAAGAGACATTTAAAGTGGATCCTTTACCCGCGTCTCCTTTAATGTAATTGTTTAAGTATCAGAGCTCACATCATAGCATGTCAGAGAGGAAACCTCTTTTGTTGGAAAAGAGGAAACAGTGATGTGATTGTTCAATGTTTTTCTTTTTTCTTCGGTCACATCTTAGACAAGTTAACCTCTTTAATTAAGAGTACTTAGCTGTGTGGGCCCGGATGGGGCAGGAAGCGATTGTTGAGACCCTGCCAAGCTGGATCGGGTTTCTCGGCGGCCCATGCTTCCAGCCAAGGCTGAATGGGAGGCTGGCTTGTCAGCAGATGCTGTGCTCAGGGATCAGTGTCTCTCTGTTGGGTTACAAGAGCCCTTTTCCTCAAGACAAGAGAGGGAAAAAAAAACACAGAGGACGAGTAAAGGGTGTAGTGGCGAAACAAGGATGGGGGGAAAAAACTTGTATTGTGAGATATGGGCTCTGATGTTAGAAACTGAATACTTGGCATAGTCTGTCAGTTTGTTTCTGGCCCAGTGAGCATGTCAGCACAGCATTGTCCTCTGTGGGGATATCATCAGTAGCAGTGCAGTATATCAAAATCTTCTTAAGAGAACGACACAATCCAGTTGCTTACCAAGTGGGTCGCCCTAAAAGCTGCAGCGTCCAACAGCAGCGAACACTTTTTAAATTCTTCTTACATGTACTCTTGGTCAAAATCAAAGAAAATCAACGAACATGTGTTGAGTTGATCGCACTTACATGGCTGTCAAAAATAAATGTGAATACTCCGCGGCTATTAAAAGATGTGTGGAGCTGTTTTGAATTTTTCAGCTCATATAAGTCCCATATAATGAATCGCAGTTCTAAGTCTTCAGTTCCGGCAATAATAAGATCCAGCCCTGTGTTCGCATGGTAATTTCATCCAGCGTCTAACCCTAAATGAATACATACGTCATGTGGTTTGCATACTGTATCTGTATTAGTTTCTTCAGAGCTCCAGGAAAGACGCCTCTAATTTCAGTTTTTGATATCCTAAGTATGCTTTATGCTTGTGGTGACATGGAATGTTCTAAAGGGACAACCCCATAATCTTCATGTTTATTGGTCTGTTTGCCAGACACAAGAGTGGTGACGACTGCAGAAAACTTTCCAGTGTAGAAAGAGACACAGCGAAATACAGTTCCACGACTAAAGGGGCAAACTTTTCTAACGCTAAAGTACAAACTTGTATGATTGAGCATTGTTTATGTAACTGCTAGTCCGTTCTTGCTTGATTGACTTGCTGTAAGGATGCCAGACCGGTAATGAA
Source organism: Seriola lalandi dorsalis (assembly GCF_002814215.2). Taxonomy (NCBI): domain Eukaryota; kingdom Metazoa; phylum Chordata; class Actinopteri; order Carangiformes; family Carangidae; genus Seriola; species Seriola lalandi. The sequence continues at coordinate 279,414 of NW_019525497.1, forward strand.
AAAATGTCAAATGAAGTAAAAACTTGTTGGGCCTAGATATAATTTTTATTTTTTGTATTTTCTGTTTTCAGTTACATTTTTGTTTTTATATCTTGCCTTTACATTTTCTTATATACACTAAGTTATTGTATTGTTGTTTGTCTTATTTATTATATATAATTTACTGATGTAGGTATGAGTGATACGAATAAAATCCTCTATCACGATATATGTATTTTTGGTGACATCAGTATATATCGAGATATTGTAAATATTCAATTGAGAAACCTTTTTATAGATAAAACAACATATAACCAAACACTTTAACAGAACAGAATAGGTGTCACTGTAGTTTACTCTTTTTTCTTGTTCTTCTTTCCTTTAGTTTGTGTGTGTTTACAATTTTAAGAGGAGAAACATTTTTCGTTCCATAATTTATTTCTTTTTAAACATATCTGATTATGTTTTTGATACTGTTGATTCATGTATAGGTGTGTGTGTGTGTGTGTGTGTGTGTGTGTGTGTGTGTGTGTGTGTGTGTGTGTGTGTGTGTGTGTGTGTGTGTGTGTCTTGGTTGTGACTTCTGGGTGCCCCGGATTGATAATGTGCCTTGTCTATTATCTTCTTAATGGTGACTTCTTCTTTACCTTAGCACGCTGTGAACTGAACCTGGCTACCCTCTAAGTGTATCGGTGTACTGAAACACACCCATATAGAGTTTCCCTGTCATGAACTAACACACACACTACTACACACACACCGGGGTCTACAGGAGTTCAAAGTTCTTGGGTGTCCTATGGGACAAGCCAGAGTGAAAGGATAGACTTATTTTGGTCTAAATTACTTTAAATGACTTTAAAATTACACCCTCCGATGTCTAGACTCTTTTAAAAATGCACTTTAAGGCCTATATGGTAATAACATCCATTAAAATGAGGCGTGTGGCTGTAGTGAAATCTCAGCTAGAGCCATACCTTTATCTTTTAAAGACAAAAAAGTGTGCAACATTTAAAATTTGCACCTGCAAATGTCACCCAAGTGTTTCCCGTACAACATTTTTCTGTGATCCGAGGGAGATTACAAATGAAATGGGTGACTGTGTCTAATTGGCTATTCTCTTTGATCTGGGATCAATCTCTACCATATGAGCTGTGGTTTTTCGTTGAAGGGAAAATTGAGAGGGATGGCAACCTCATTTCCCAAGTTTACCACAAGGTTCAAGCGTCCATAGCCTGTGGTCAGTGCCTCCTTGCATGCTCTCGTTATGTCTGTCTGCTGTGCTCTTCTTCTCCTCCTCCACTCGTTTCTCGTGTTTCTCGGCCTCCCTCTCTCAGGAATATAGTGACCCTGCAGGGCCATTGAAGTGTTCACCTTTAAGACCTTTTGAAGCTAAAGGTGACGACCTCGCTCATATATGACAGATTAACGACTAACCACATCCAACATGACACACATGTCCACACTCTTCAGTTAGCCCGCTCTCTTTATCTCATACCTGTGACTGATTTGTATTCATTCACAACAATGTGACCTGAGGGTAATGAGCAAAGATAAAATAAAAAACGCATGACTTTATTTACGTTCTCTGCACCTTCAACAGACCCTCCATTGTTGCAGGGCTGAGTCCCACTATCCAACATGCGCAGAGATATTTTTGCATCTTGAGATGTTTAGTGGCAATGTCAACAGCAGCAGCAGCAGCTCAATTGAAATGGAAAAGTATTCTGAAATCAGAAAGGGGCTCGAGCTAGCTGCCTGTGAAAGCACTCAGGCTCATCTGGAGCTGTGGGCCGCGGCGCAGGGGAATCCAAACCCCACCTGTAACTCATTATACCCAAGCTCGGCACTATGCACCATCCACATTTTGATCTTTCTCCATTTCATCTGAAATAAATTCCATGAAAAAGACCAGCGGATTCAGGGCGTTAGTGTGTTAGGCCGGGCGACTGACACAGCTGCCTACACTGACTTCCTTTCCCCCCTATTAGCTAGCCCCTGACTGTGGAAGATTAGAGACAGATTGCAACTTGGGACTTTGGCCTCACTGTTTTGGGAGAACGACAAGGAACATTCACCATCACTAGTCTGCAGATTTTGTACTGATTTAGTGTTTATTTTACATTTAAAGCGAAAGATGGAAACCATGAAACAGCAACTGGTTTTGATGTCTGTTCCTTTTTGCATTCTTCGGGGTATTTGCATTTGGCTGCAGGTGCTTGTATTGAAATCGTGATAATTCAAAACAAACGTCTTGAACCTCTGGAATGCTGTCTTAACAATTATAGTCTGCATAGTGCAGAAATATACGTGTGTGTGTGTGTGTGTGTGTGTGTCTGCATATTTAATGAGATCATCTACAAGATCTAAACAGATAAAAATTATAAAAGCTGCTTTTAAGACACTTCTTTGTGTTATAAACCGTGTACTGTTTGATCAGGGTAAGCAGTTAACAAGCAAACCTACAGATCAAGTATCCTCTTTAATTATCATTTGATGTTTTTCCAGCATACTTACTAAATCTCTGCGGTTGCCATTTTACGAATGTATAGAGCCCCCACGGCAGGGGTTTCAGGTTTTGCTCTCCCTGTCTGAGAGCTATAATGCTCAAAACTTGGCATTGCTGCTGTCTGGGCTGCATTCCAGGAAGCCCCAAAATGCTCCAAAATTTTCAATGTCGATCCTTCATTCTCTAGTTTAGACACAACATTAACAAGCGAGCTGCTTGCTGCAGAGTCAGATGGATTGAGTTAAACAAAATGAGCCATACTAATATGATTATTATATGAAGAATTTAATGGGGGTTGCTGATAGTGTTTTGCTGAATACACATGGTATACAGGATTCTCGTCGAGTCAGGTATGTTTAGCATTTAGCATAGTCCTTACTGTAAGCCAAATTGTCTTCTGTGTCTTTTTGGAAAATGTGTTCTCTGCAACAACTGGCTGACAAAGTAGCAATTTGACTCTAAAATGGTGCTTGTTGGGTATTTTTGTTTCCCTCATCAGCACAATTAGGCCCATTTATTTCTTCCATCTTCTGCTAACCAGCAGCTTTCCTTTTGGAGAGCCAATTCTATCTCAGTATGACTATGCCATTTTGTCCGGTTTAATAAATAAGCAGAGCGCAAACCCATTTAATAATGAAATTCCTTTTGCGGGGAAGGTCACTGCACAACAGCTGGGAAAACAATGCTCTCCTATAGTGGGGTAGGCTGTTTTTAGTGGAGTAGATAAACATTTATTAATATTTTGCATTAACTGATAACGCAATGTATTTAAGTAAAGGAGTTTGTCCACTTCATTTCATAATACCCAAGAAGCATTAGAATTAAACTCTACAAGCGTTTTATGGCAAGAGCCCTGTTGCCTGGTTCCCTGCAGCAGCTGAAGAAAAGAAAAGATATTAACTTTTTTTTTTTTTTTTTTTGCTAAATTCAACAGGGAACTCAAATGTTTTGGAAAGTAAAGACTTGATGCAGGAGCCTTTTTTAAATTATAATATACATTTGCTGAATGTGTAGTAACGGACAACTAAACAACAACTTTACATCACTAAACTGACAGAACTACAGCCTTGAATTTATCAGTGATAAAGTGACGCAAGTTGAGCGTGTGTCATACACTGCAACTTCCATAGTAATTATACAAATTTCCATCTTAATGTGTTACTTAATTAACAACTGACAGATGTGTATTTTCCCTGAGAGAAAAAAAAAGAAAAAACCGTATGTGTTTTCAGTGACAATTAGCTAGTTTGAAGTCTTCTCTTGGAATCCCACTTCATTACCTAAAGTGTCCTAATTCTTATCTCGTACGTGCCACTTCTTTCCAGAGAGTTGCTTAAAAGGATTTTAATATACTGGTAAATTACTCATGATAATTTATGACAGACAATTATTTTGTGACTCCTTATGATTGCAGGCGGTCTAATGTGAGAACATCTACCGTGATACATTATGCTGCATGGAGAGTAATGATGGCAGGTGTTTGGAGGCAGGACTATGGTTACTCACAGGAAGGTTTCCATGTGTCTTTCTGACCTTGGGCTCATATCCCTGTTGGCACCACCCCTGCTGCATACAGGAGCCCTCTGTGAGATGACTCATACTTGACCCGAACATGTACAGGACACGCATTGGGAGAAAAAACATCCAAGCATGCTTAATGCATTGGTACAATGTGTATTTGCCTTTGCATTTTTCTTGTTTTTAAAGTTCCGCGGAGCAATTTAAATGCAGTAATTGGAGAGCAAAGTTGCGAGAGACTGTTTGTGATGTTCAGTGTCAAATTTATGCAAAAAAAAAAAAAAAAAGGATCCTTGTGGACTAGACTGATGCTTCTGTGGCGGTTTAATTGGCAATGTAATTTAAATTAGTCTCTTTCAGGCACGGATATTAACTTTGCAACCAGACAAAATGCAGTTAATGTAAAAAACAGTGATGGAACAGCCAAGAGAGCGCCCAGTGTGCATGTGTCTTTCTTTCCGTTTTAATTTCTCCTCATTTGAATTAAGCACCTGGCCAGCACTTTGAATGTGCTGACACTCTCTCGTTGCTGAAGATCAAAATGAAACAAGCATGCCAGTGTTTCCTTCCAGACACCTTGCGCGAGTGTCTTTCCGAGGCGGGATAGAGTCTGAATGGAACTCCCTGTGGAGTTGCCAGAAGGAGAGTCCGGCTCAGCAAGGCCAGGTGATCTTACCTGCCGACAGATGATAGCTGCATTGTTCTCTCTGACTCCTCTGTTTGAAAAGTCCTCTGGATTCAATCGCAAATGCCCCCGCTGCTTTGATACAGTTGCCTGGATACCAAGTCCACCTGGACTAGCATATGGTCACAGCATGCCGGTCTTCATGTGAGAAAACCGCTCAGCCAAAACTGTCTTTTTCCTCCCTCTCTCACCACCTCCCTCCTTCTCTCTGTCTCTCTCTACCTTTCTATTAATTTCTCACCTTTTTTTTTTTTTTCTTCCTGTCCCACAGAAAATTATGTTCCTGTGATATAGTGGCGTGAATAACCTACACAAAAACAACAGGATTATACAGCAACAACATAGCTGCGAAGCCAGAGGAAACACATGGTAAAAATCTCCGCACAACTACCCCCATGCTGCTCGGAGCTGATACACCTCAAAACTGTCTCAGAGGTCTTAATTCTGTCACTGATGAGGTTGGCCTGCGTGTCTCCGGCTCTAATCACTTCTGCAGATAGTCTGAGAACAGACGTTTGCGGGGCTCGCCCCTTATTTTTTTTTTCCCGAACGCAGCCTGTGAAAGTTTACAGCGACAAGCGGGAGAGGTAGCTGTACAGAGTAATTATACAGCGGATGATGGATGGGTCATAGGCAGTGAATGACAGGAGGGATATGGGGTAAGGTTACATTGCTGGGCCCCTTGGAGACTAGGATAAAGACGCACAGAACCAGGCAACTGAGATGAAAATCATTAGATGTTCTGCAGACGGTCGGGGATGACATGGAGCAGACAGAGAGCACGTGGGCCCCTGGAGGGAGTTTGATCGTAGAACAATAAGCAGCTATTCACAGTAGAATGCATATCAGTTCCTCTGACTGATTCGCTGATGGAGATAACAGCTTGTCTCTATGTGACAGAGTGCTTTATATAATAATGCAAACTCTGGACAAGTTACTAGTATCTTTGTGTTTCCATCAGAAAAAGGCCAAATAAAGGCTATAATCTATTTTCATAGCCAGCCTTAATTCTACGAAACTGTATTAAACTTGCCTGCACGTAAATTAGTGAATGAGTACATGTAGTACTGTACAACTGGCACCAATGACTGTGATACAACATGTATGGTTATTGTGACTTCAAAGACGTCTTCATACGCTGACACCTTTTCTCTTTTGAACTGTCTGAGTTTAGAGTCCACATACTCGCAGCTTTGTTTTTGTTAACCCTCAGTATTTCGATAATGAAAATGACATAGATCTGTTATGTAAGTCACAGAAACAATGATGTAATTTTGCCATCATATAACAATGTTCTGTTTCTTGTCTTTGGGCAAAAAAAAAAGAGAGATTCTGACAAGTGTGAGTCTATTGTGATCAAGGCACAAAACTAATTCATAAAGAATTTGACTTTTTCTTTTGAACTTGGCTTTTATGAGATTCCTGCACATGAACACACGCAGACTTGGACTCGACGCTCAGTGTAGTGAGTGTTGCTGCAGGGAGTGATGAGAGATGAGATCAGAGGTCAGCAGTACATATGGCGAACTCTGTGGATGGCTCAGGTTAGACAACAGATGCAAACACCTGCTGCCTCAACACACTCACCTCTGTCAGGCTGATGTTGGCACAACCACTCACTGATCAGATTAGCATTTGTGGGAGGAGAAAAAAAAAAAAGATTTTTTTTTTTTTTTTTGGATCAACAGTATGACAAGTTTTGAGCTGTTGGATTCTGTGGCTTTATATACAGGTATCATGAAATGATGGTTGATAGCAGTGGTTGGCAGTGAAGAGGTAGATGATGGAACTGCAATTCTTATGGATTTTTGCGATTCAGAAAATTACATATGAATACTTGTGGTTTTTGTGTTTGTATTTTATCGGCAAATTCCATGTGATTGAAAAGCAGGTATTGTACTGTATACATTTTATATATGTATCCACTACAATGACCAGAGAGCCCCAATTTGGACCGGAGCTGAACTGTGTAGTCTGAAACGTACTTGTAGCAGTTTTTGTAGAAAGACTGTGTTTAGATTCAGAGTTTCCTGCTTTTTTTTTTTTTTTTTGTCACGTTTTATTTTACCACTTCCAGGTGTGAGTGCAATGCATTTGTTCACTTTTAAAGAATGTACATATATATTTAGCCGAGTTAGTAGTTAAGTACTCGAAGAATTGCTATTATTTGAAACATTACATTTTTTTTCAATTAAACTAAATATAATTTATAAACTCTAACAAATAACCACCTCTTCTCCCCAATTCTGATGTAAAGTGTTTCTATTTCATAGAAAACAGGCCTTTTTTTCAGGGATTAAGAAATTGGTTAACTTATAGCTTTCCTGCAGCAAGTAGAAGTAAATGAAGCCTTGAAAGTTAATGCAATGACTTTCTACAGCTCCTTTACTTACTGTACTGTCTGTACAAAGCCAGGGAACAACCAGTGTTACTACACTCTGATGCATCACTAGGACAACACTGTAGTGCAGGATGTAGTACTGTATATTGTACTCAGAAAGGGAAGTAACAAAGAAAGTCAGACAGGTTGGTCAGGGGCTTCTCCTACAGCAGATAGTGGCTTCACATGATGGAACACCAGCATATACTGTACATATATATATATGTGTATATATATATATATATATATATATATATATATATAACCTTTTTAATATTTCCTTGTCGCTTCAGTACTCGCATAGAACATTTTTCAACACTGACCTTTGTCAAAATGGACAATTTTAGGTACAAGTGTTCTAAAAACTGTTAAATAATTCAGTGCTGACAGTTTATTTAAAATTCCTACTATTATTATTTCATTTTAAACTGTAGTTTGATCTCACTGTTTCTATATAAACCTCCCAACATATGTCATTGGCTGGTTGCAGCTCATGAAGCAGCTGGATGAATAAAACATGACTCGGGTGCATCGTTTAGCCGATTCTGCATCAAATCTGGCCTGTGCTCAGCTTGAATAATGCAGATGGGTCCCATCGAAAAGGTCACTGGATATTACCTTTCATTTTGAGCTTTAATGTGTTTTCTCCAAACAGGTGGAATCTGTTGCAAACAATGTAAAGTCAGCAAGCTTCTCCAGAGCCACCCAGGCAGAACTGAATAAAGAGATGTAGTAGAATCTCAATGTACAGTGGCTGGTGGGTTGTCTTTACTCATATCATAAAAAACAAAGAGGGGAGGCGGTGTTACATTTGGATATGGAAGCTAAGTAGTCAAAGACCTCAATGCTTCTTTAATTAGAAAGAACACAAGCAGTGATTACAAGCTGTCATACAGTGCCGAGCTTTCTTTGTATTCAGAAATCATCAAGTTTTCCTCTGAATTGCTCCAAGCAACAGATCTCATCAATGTTAATGGCTGCTGATAGTGTCCTAAAAGGATTATATAACAGTTACGTCTAAATAATTTTTGTCACCCTTACTTATTTCGGATAATAGGTCCCAACGCACCGCACAATCTCCTTGAACTTCTGCCATAGATGCCAACAACGCCACTCTCATTGCACTAAATTAGACAATCATTTCTAAAATCAAAATGGGCTGCAATTAGTTAATTACACAAGCAAGAGCAATTAGGAGGTGAGGCAAACAATGCATCGTGACTGGAAACAGCCAAGGGAGTTCTCCTCTTGTCAACACTGATTAATTCAGCTGAACACTATTTGTCCCACGGAGAACAGTGCTTTTGACAGCTCACGTGTCACTTGCAATTTGCGTCACATCCAACCAGAGATGATATGTTATGATACTGACAGATTCTGCGGGTGGCGAAGAGAGGCAGGGGGTCGTTAAGTAGTGATTTCTGGTCAAATGGAAATGCCCCCTTCTCGTCTCCTTTACCAGCTGTTCCTTGGTAAGATGAGACTCTCAACATCTTCACCAGCAGGTGTTTGACAGGTAATTTGCTGCAAATTTATTTGCCACTTTAAATCATGTGACAGTTTTGGGCGAGCGGGGATCGTGGGTCATAGTTCAAGCTGGACATCCTGTAAAAGTGTCACTGAAGCAGATTGGCTCGACGGTCTCCACTGAGAGGGATAGAATAGCTGGAGGGGAATGAGAGAGAGGAGGTG
>NW_019525497.1:288199-317972 GCF_002814215.2 Seriola lalandi dorsalis
GCTATAGTCAAAGGGAAAGAAAGAGAGACAGATATGAGTGGCAGAGCGAAGAGATCGCCCATGGGTAAATTCACGCCAGCCCGAGGCTTTCAGACAAAGCGTCAAAGCTTTTGTTGGAAAATGTGTAAAAAAAATTATATATATATATATATATATATATATATACACATATGCTATAGTATATAATTTGTAGCCGGAGCTGTGGTAGAAGTGGACTGGAGTTTTACAGATAGATTTCTCACTGGTTTAGGAGAGAACAAACACAGCACCTCCACACCACCACATCACAACTGGCACAGAGAAACCTTTTAGGACGCATCTCTGGCAAGGAGTGGAGAGAGTAAACAGAGCAGACACGTGCAAGCTCATTTAACACATACCCAATTATGAGGATTGATACTGTACTAATATAAGCTTCCCTTCTTTATACCTCCTTACTCCTCTCGCCATCCGTCTCTCATGTATACACACATACTTAATACACACAGTTTTAATTAGATTATATATATTCATTTCTTTTTTTTTTTTTTTTCCAAACATCAATAGAAGTTCCTTGCATTAATTCATTTCAGGTAATTTAAAATGATGTGATTTAACCAGCGGAATATCAGATAGTGGGCCTCTATAGGAAGTTCGCTTCCCCAGCCACTTAACAGTCTTTCCATTGATCGTTTTTTTGTCTAATGCTGATCGATCTCACCTCTGGGTCTATACCCCTCTATGTGCTCAGATGGAGTCTTGTCAGTTGTCTGTTTCCCCTCCATTGGGTTGTCCTGTGAGCTTTTAGCCAACCTCTATCACCGGCATTATCTTTGCCTCTCCCCTTCAATATTCATCTCTTCCTTTCACACCCCATAATACCAGACAGGATGGGCCCTCTGCTGAACGGCCGATACAGCGGCTGTCTCAACCAATTACAGTTCAATAAAGGTCCTGTTAGAGCAGGGAGAGGAGTGCATTTGTCAAATCAAAGATATCAATTGGAGTAATATCTTGGTTCATGATGAGTTAGTGCCTGTGTAAATGTAGGCTGTGTTGAAGGCATTTGTCTGCTTAACAATGCTCATAGTTCTGCTACTAGTTTGGCTGCATGGTTTGTGTGTGAAATAGTTTGTAAAGTCGAAAGGATTTTTACAGTATAAATGTACAATGATGTCGTGTATATACTTAAAAATTAAGTACAAAATACTGCATCTACCTTACAGTCTTCAGGGATTACAGAAATGTGTTCCCTGTAATGATGATGTAAAAACGTTACATTAAGTGTGAGTCGTATGTTGATGCGATGAACTGACATCAGTAGAGAGTATTAGATTGAGTGTTTCCATATAGTTGTGTTTTTCTTACTATGATTTTATAATATAATACACGAATATATGAGTCAAACAACCAGTGTAAGTGATGCACATTATGACATTTTGTATTTCACCTCTGACAGCTAATATTGAAACTGTTTCCGCCAGCAGTAGACCCTTAACATCAGGGGGAAACAGTTCATCCCGTGTGAGGTCCTTGAATTCTGAGTGAGCAAAGATGTACACACACACACACACACACACACACACACACAGCCAGACACCTGTACCTACTTGTGAGGAGAAATCTTAACCTAACACAAGCCCCAGAACAAAGAGACCGTACTCCATGACTAATAAGTCGTGATAATGTGTGAAGCTGCCCTGCCATCAACATGTCGTAAACACTATCAAGGACTGTACCATTTAGGGGCCCTGATTGATCAGTAGATCGCAATTTATGCTTCTAGTCACCGATCACCTGTGGTTAATACTCAGGTGTCTCCGGCTTAGAGAAGCAATGTGTGTTGTTTAGTGTGATCCCGCCTCACACCTCGTTCAATGCGCCGGCGTGCGGCAGGCCACCAAAATGAAACAACGTCGGCCGTGTGGAACTTTCACAGAGTGTATGAGACTGATATAACATACCCTGTCTGCAATGCATGCCAAAGATGATCAGTACCTGCCGTGGATTGGTCGATCTCACTCATAGATGATCGGTATCGGTATCGGTGGCAGAAAAATTTATCCCTAGTACCATTCATACCTTCATACTGTATTTTGGGATTAAATTGCCCAGTGTCACTCAATGTTGCTTGTATTTGTGCCATGTGACATAGCTTTAAATGGTTAATACGCTTATGCTTTTTTCCTGTCATTATATTTCTGGATTTACAAATACTTATGGGTATAAAAAGATCTGGGCATAGATAAATACACATACATGTTGACACACAATGCCAAGTACATTCAAACCTGAACAAATACACATAAACTTACAGCATACACACACACACACACACACACACAGACACACACTCACACTCACCGGCACACCCGCCCACAAAGCTGGGAGGTGAATAACCATCTGGCTTCTGTTTCCCTGCGCTGTGTGATTTACACTCTGAGGCAGAGGGCTGAAACTTTAGCTTGACGTTGCACAGTGTGCTGCTCCAATCAGGGCCTCCATCTTCTGTTTATGGATCGCAGCTACCAGCTGTTAAGCACTTCCACTTAAACTATAGTCATTTCCTGGCAAAGACGAAGGAGGCCAACTAGTCGAAGGTTCACGCTGACCCAAGAGGAACAAGGAATGTTCGATTCAAAGTTCAGTAGGTAGAGAAGTTTCCTTCAGGTACTTAGGGAGTCGAGCAAGTAGGCGATGAAACATACTGTAGTTCACCTAACAAAGTATAGCATTTCAGTATTTGTTATGTTTTCAGCAAGTGTAATGCATTTATTTTGAACTTACAGCTTTTTTTTTCTTTGGTCAAGGGCAAGAGGGCAGCTAATATTTCACAACTGAAAGCTGAGATGAGTAATAGTATGGGTTTATTTCCAAAATTAAATTGTGCTGTTTATTCTGGCATTATGTTTGATTGTGTTGTTATTATTATTAAGCATTCGTAATATTTTGCTCCCCCAGGCATGTAAATGAACTGACACAAAATTAGAAACACTTCAGCACAGTCTCTGAAAATAATTCAGATTCAAATGAATTCCTCTCTGACAATGTCAATAAATATGATCTACTGCAGGGGAATTTATTTTCTGGTCACAGTTTATTGTAGTAGTTGTGGTGCTGTTATAAAAAAAAAAAAAAGTTTTACTTTTTGTCAAATGGTCGTGAGATCATATTTTAGGGAGCATTAAATTATGATTTTTCATATTTCTGTCTCATCATAAATCTAATCTAAGCTCCTCAGTGCATTATTTTAAAATTTGTTCCAGAAATTCTATCATTAATTACATTTTAAATGCGTGATTGTTATTTAATTAACTTATAGATGCATCATTTGAGAAATTACAGTAATGTATTAAACCTTGCCTATACCACAAGTTCCCTGGAGCAGAGGTGAACATATAGATGAGAGGGAAGGAATCCTTATCTCCGTGAATGCAACACATTAGAAATAATACAAGATCATAATCACCACGGTAATGAATAGTGCGAGGTGTAGTCTGGAAATTTTCAGCACTAGTTCAGATATGAAAGCTTTTGAGTTTTAGGACTAATAAAACAATACTTTTGCACGAGAACTTTGCCAAAAATAGTCATACCATTACGAACCTTACCCAGCGTGCAATGGCTACCTTTGGTGCTCAGCAGTTTTTGATGGTGCTATGGACACATTTCAATAGATGTTCAATACCGCTCCGCTACATGTGAGTGAACTGTGTAAGAAGATGGCGTCACTTTTTTCGCTTCTCACGGCTGGAATGTTTTTAGCTTAGAATCCTGTGGAGAAGATGAGCGCGTGAAACCTCCAGGAGAGATCTCAGTATGTTCTGTTATATCCTTCAGTTTCTGTGCGTTTTCTGAACATCTGAACACGGCTTCCTCTGAGGGCTGAGGAGATACATTCAGCTTCACAGTCTCAGTAAGACATGAATCCTAGATTGAGTTTCCTCCTCCTACTGCATGCATGATAAACGTCGCCTTTTGTTTGTAACCTTGAAGGAGCCGCAGAATGATCTCGATTACTAGTCATATTGGTCATTGGTTGCTAGGTAACCACTCATCATTTTGATGTTCTATCTCCAATATTTCTACTTGAGAAAAATCAGATCTCTCTTTGGCTGTGCAAGAAGCACCTCCACTTACATCCAGGCTGAATGTGCATGATATTTTTGTTGCCTCTGGAAAGCCAATGAGTGACAGAGCCAAAGAAGAAAGGGGGGAAGAAATAAAAAAGAAAAGAAAGGGGGGCGGGAGGGGATATTAGAAAAATCTGAGCACACGTTCACATGCAGTACGCGAATGACGCAATGCACTGTAACGAATATTTTGTTTAAAAATTCTTACATGTGCAATTCCCCGGGAATGAGCGTGATTAGACTGATGTGAGATTAATAACATAAAGAGACATCAGGATTTGGAGAGCGATGTGTACTGTTTGGCTCCTGGTCAGATGTGCCACAGGCGATCCTTAGGAGCTGCGCCAGTTTTCTCCGTGGGATAAACCTCCAACATTATGATTCTGCTCGTACTGTCAGATCGATGGCAGCTCCTAACCTTACCCAGCCACTGATCTTAAATTACAATTAGCACTATTCACTATGAGAGCTCCGTGCGTGTGTGTGTCTGTGTGTTTGCCGTGATGGAAGGAGCACTGGAAGGATAAGGTCAACAACATTACATCTCTACAGTGAACAGATTTCTAGTCCGGAGCTCAACACAAACGGAAAGGTCGCGTTTTCCCTATGTTCCGCACAACAGAAGGACACAGTGCTTGAACCTGGGCTGTGCACTTACAAAATCAGTTGCAGAGCCATCATTCTTTTGATGCTGATTAGCATGTAAATGCCCTCAAGTTGTACCAGGACAACTAAACACTCTGAAATGGAAACCTTGTGTTACGCTGCAAGAATTGGAGTCTTGTGTTTCAAACAGCAATGCCATAATTGCTGTAGTCCTGCATAACTACAGTCAAGCATGCAGCTGTACAAATTCTAAGCCCACGCAGTAATCTTACATTAATTCAATGTAGGATGTACTGCATGTCCCTCAGGGAGTAAAAATAAGGATTCTCTGATGGATTTGTAAACTAATCAGATTGAAACATCAGAAAAACTCAAGGGGATTCATCAAAGGTGTTTCTGTCCATGACACGCACATGACAGCGGGGTTGGCTTTTCCCGGCAAACATGAAATACAAAAAAATATGGGGAATATAAATGAGTTGAACAGGAAAGTGAATGAAGGAATGAATGGATGGATGAATGAATGGGTCAACACAGCACATCGGGAGGATGCAAGGGAGAGGGAAAGAGAAAGAGGCAGAGAATGAGAAAGCAATGACGGTGTAAATCTCTCTGTGAGCATGTAGTCTCCTCCATAATGGAAATGGGAAAATGCATTTTCATGATTCATGGTGGGCATTTCCACTTACGGTCTGCAAATCATTAGAGCACCAGACGTCATATTTCTGTGGCTTAAATGGCAGCTGAAATGCTCAAATGCTGGAGAGGAAAAAAAACACAGAGAGCGAGAGAGAGAGAGTCAGATAAAGAGTGTAAAGGGAAATGGGTTAGGATGGATGAATGACGCAGTACTGGCTGCAGGAGTGGACGCAAAGGTCTGGATTTGCCCACTGGCTCCTGTCTGGTTACTAGTGAATACAGCGTATTACCGCATAACCTCTGGCAACCCCAAACTTCAGGGGCTTTTGTAGACACAGATAGGTGTAATTAAAGCTGAGGATGTGTTTTGGTTTGGTTTAGTGTATCAGGAACAGGCTTTACAACAAAAACCCTGGTGAGAGCGAGGATTTGCTGTAGCTGGAATAATATTCAACACCGGCATAGTTTTTGAGCTTGCACCTCTTTTCATGTCGTAGACTCCAAACTCTGCTGTGGTTACCTCCTGTGAGCCCGTCTCTCCGAGCTGCCACATCAGCACTGTGTTTTCTTTTGTTTTTTTTTATTATTCAAATGTCTGGCAAAGTCTCAGTAACATTCAGAAACACACAAGTCACAACCGCAGGCATATGGATGCGCACAAAACACAGACGATCACATACGAACTTCCTTCCAACAGATGGGCAGCTACATACACAGAGAGGGAGGGAGGAAGAGAGAGGGAGACTTAGGAAAAGGAAAAGTAACATTACAGTGGGTTAACATAAGGGATTCATCTGTTCCAATTCCAAAACAAATAAAATGCGTCCAAATTTTTTCAAAATAGTAGTTTTTGAAGGAGATATATAAAAAAAAATATATTTATTTTCCTGATAACAGCCCAAAGCTTGATATTTTGAAAAGCTTACTAATTAAATCATTGGACAGTTGTACTCGACAGACAGCTTTTCCCATATGCCACACGTTGGCTTATTTCAAAATAAAGGCTATACATATTAATCAGAACTTTACAGGAAAGTGTTTTATATATGTTTTGTAAAGCTCGGTCATGAAATGGGCCGTTTGTTTTGAGCCCAACGTCCTGTGGGTTAAATTCAGGCCTGACCAACTGTGAAATCGTGGCGATCAAAAACATTTCATAATAATGGACCGTGAAAATGTAATATTTCCTCCGGATTCACATATGCCAACTGACTCTTAATGTATTTTATTTCAATTTCTTTTTATTTTTATTTTCAATGCCTTTGTTTTTTGTGCACGGTGTAGTCAGTCATACATGAAACTTTATTGACAACCTCGTGAAAAATGGCTCAGCATTTACAAGAGCTCTCTGACAAGAACAATGCAATGATCCTTAAAGGTCTTAACGGCACACACACACACACACACACACACACACACACACACAGGGGAAAAGAGGAGAAAGGAGGATGTTACAAATGTACTTTGTTAGCCTCTAAACATTTTGAATTATTAAGGTTAATTATAGTGCAACATCATCAGGTTTATAATAAGAATTTGCATATTTCATTAAAGACACTTGGCTTGTATGCAGGAACTTACATGACACCTTCAAAAAAGCTGCCTATTAAAGTGACAGCCTCCATTGGTCGCCAGCTATTTGGGACAATTTGTATCTGCATGGCCGGGGTTTAATTGAGCTGTGATTGCTCCCTCCGAGTACAGAGGAGGGCAAGGTCAGAATGCTAATATGTACGCTCATTCTAGCATATAAAGGGGAACATAAATCATATTTTCTTGGGCAAAAAAAAAAAAAAAAAACACTCACACGACGATAGCTTGCAATTAAAACGTGAATAAAGAAGTGCGGACACTTTGAGTTAGAACATCCGCTTCTCTTTTTTTTTTATGAATCATAGCCTCTCTGTCTCCACTCTTGTGTCTTCCCTCTTTGAACTCGTCTATTCCTGGCACTGAATGAACGCCTTTCTCTCATTTACTCATGCAGCTCCGTTTACTGACCCTCTGCACTTTCTCAGGCCTGATTGGTGGAGAGTTCTGCGCTATAGCCTAAAGCCGCACACTGATCCCGGTAGAAGACTGTTTCCACTCCGTTGTCTTGAGAATTTTAAATGCACTGACATCTCATGTGTAAAATCAAAGTCTAAGATGATCTCAACGAAGATTGAAATGAAAGAAAGGAAAGAATCATGTTGCCACATAAATGACAGGAGGAAAAATGTTAATATACGTTCATACACTGAGAAATGTTATCAAAGACAGAAAGTGCCTGTGGAATCACGTAGTTTTCCTTTGTTGGGCCAAAAGAGAGGAAATGCAGACAAAAAAAACCAACACAATTTCAGGAGAATAGGTTGATAGGCTTCTGGAACATTTTCTCGCTTGTCTTTGCTGGGTGTGAACTTCTTGGACCTGTACCGCCAAGTGATGTTTAAAATCCCACTTGGGTGACTGCCTTGTCTCTGCTGTACAATCACATATCCCCTCTCATCTCTCTCGTCTAAACTGCTGTGTTTAGAGCAGAGTCACAACCCTGGCACTCCTGGCTCACTGATGTGCTCCGGCTCACAGTTTGTCTGCTGCCACTCCTGTATTAAAAAAAAACCGCAGGTCTGCTCTTCTCTGCCTCTTGTCTCGAGAGGCCCTTCCCTCTACACCTCGGCTGCTTGTTCTCTGTGATTGCGATCTTCGTGTCTTTGGTGGTGCCCTCCGTATCCCAGCTTTATCACCCACCGCGCGCACGGCGTCCCCGGACGAATATTCAGGTGGCTGACTTGTTACTGTTTCCCAAAGGGCGGTGTCTATCAGATAGAGATGGACAAGACATACACACCACAGCCACATGCAGAACACACACACACACACACACACACACACGTACACGCACATATTGGTGTGCAAGCGTGGTTTTGTGTGTTCTCGAAAATAAAGGCATTGTTGGTTGTTATCAGTCTGTCTCTGTGACATTGAAACTGACGATGCAGACAGCCAAATCTAAACAAGTCATTCATAGTGGAATAACCGCAGAGAAGAGGTTATTTAATTCCCTCTTTAATATCTGTCTTAGCTTTCATGAGCACATCTCAAAAACATCTACCGAGACGCGGCGCTCCGCTGACAGCTGTACGAGGAGGCAGAGAATAGACGTTACTGCGTCCCAGAGCAGCATTATAACAGTGCTGCTGCTAGAGGCCTGCTCAGCATGGGGTGCAGAAATTACTACTGCAGAAACGACATCATACTTGGAAAAGGAAATCATGCAAAAAGGAGGAAGTTAATTGCTCGGAGAGAGGGGGAGAGAGAGAGAGGGAGAACAAGGCTTGCCAGAATTACAGACACTCTCTGAGCGGCGTTCACAGATTCTACTGGGAACGGCTTATGCTCAGATGTGGGTTTGAGGTTGCCTCATGATGGTGTTCTATTGTTAGTTACTGGGGTGTGTTCGCTGCTGTTGTGATGGTGGTGTGGTGTACACACACACACACACAAAAAAAATGTGGTGGGATTTACCCGCACAGGTTGGCAGTGATGGTCAGCATCCTGCTAGGAGAGCAGAGCCGATATCCAACAGCCTGGGAAGCACGCAAACACTCACACACACACACACACACTCACACACACACACACACACACACACGGTCACAAACAAAATCTAGGCAGCTGTAAACTAACTAAGCTCCGTGCCAGCGTGTCCTCCAGAGTCCAGCTATAGAGATAGCTGTAACACAGCGAAATCTGCTTCTGTATTATGGCTTCACTCAGTATTCGCTGTTTTATTCATGACTTTTTTAATCTATTTTGGAAGCAAACTCTGCAAATAAGTGGACAGTGAAGTCTGTTGGAAAAGCATCAGAATGACCAATGGCCAGTGACTGGGATCATCCGTCCAAACAATGGTCATCCGTTCCATTTGTTTTATTGGAATACCTACAGTTAAAATCAAATATGGTCACTAATGCAGCCCTGTAACTACCAACGGGCAATTTCACTCATGCTAACTGCACTGAGAGGGAGGGGGATCAACACTGAGTCCCCTCAGCTTCCACTGATAACACACATTCATTGGTTTTCCCACAGTATATGCAGTGGAAGACACTGCAGACATCTGCGAACTAATGGATTTGTCCCAAAGTGCAGAAGCATTTTCCAAAAAAGATCCTTTTGGGTGTGAAGCAACAGTGCAACAGGAGAGGTGGTACATTAGCTATACATCAGTATCAACCCAGGAGTTAACTACACTACTGCTAAAGCAAGGCGGTTGAGCAGCTGTGCAATGCTCGAATCTCGCCGTCATCATGATACATCAACTGCCTGTTCCACAATCAGCAGTCAAAGCTGGTACAGCAAATCACTCACTTAGGCTGCATCAGAAAATGGTATCATCTCATTTGTTGTGGTTTTTAGCCCAAATTAGTTAAGGGAGTCTGGGATCAGATGAGAATGAGAATTGTAACGACTGCAACACAGGGATGCAGGAGTGTGTGTGTGTGTGTTTATGACTGTGAGTGTCATCTATGTAAGTTTGTGGGTCTGTGTGATACACAGAAAAAAGAGCTGATTGTTTCTGTGTATATGTTAGCGTGTGTGTGTGTGTGTGTGTGTGTGTGTTTGATTGATCCATAACCACACAGCACTCTCCATCACAGATGGTGCAAATATGGATGCCAGCGTGATGATTCTTCCAACCCCAGTGGGGGTCAGAATGATTGTCTGAGATCTTGGAAGAGCTGGAAGACAGAATGAGGCACAAATTACACTTGTTAACGAAGGACAATGAGTGTGACATGCAGCTGTCTAATCTCATATCTTTGAAGCATGCAGAGAACATTCAGAAGAGAGCTGCTTCTCAGATTGAGGCCAAGAACATGGTCTTTCTGTAGCAGAAAAGGCACTTGCTGAGCCATATTCTGTCTGAAGATCTGGCATGAGATGGCGGATATTACACAATGGGGAAAAGCACTTTATTCATTCACTCATTTCTCCATGTTCAGACCATAAATCAGCCACTGTGTTACTGAGCCTGGTCTCAAACTTATTTCATTGTGGTAGGAAACACATTCAGATCCCCTTAAGAAATCAGTGTTGATCCCTTGGAAATGTCTTTGGATTAAGAGACGCCGTATTTATTGCTTGAACAAAATGTGAGGCTATAGTGCTAAATCAGAATGTGAGCATCTCACAACAGAGTTTATGTGTGTGTGTGTGTGTGTGTGTGTGTGTGTGTGTGTGTGTGTGTGTGTGTGTGTGTTTTTATCTGGTCCTTCAACACATTCACATACAGTAACTGCTGCTTTCTGCTGGGTGGCTTGGCCAGT
Source organism: Seriola lalandi dorsalis (assembly GCF_002814215.2). Lineage (NCBI taxonomy): Eukaryota > Metazoa > Chordata > Actinopteri > Carangiformes > Carangidae > Seriola > Seriola lalandi. The sequence continues at coordinate 298,872 of NW_019525497.1, forward strand.
CTATGATAGCTGCCTGCCAAGAATTGGCCACTATTACTTAGCATTTATAGCGAGGACATAAACTCAGAGAGATACAACCATATTGCATAACAAGTCAAAAAAGAACAACAAAAACAGGCAGTCATTTTCTGTAAGTCTCTTTTTGGCTCTTTCTCGTTTCCTGTTGCAGTCGCACGCTTTCTATCAGCCTTTAAAATGCTCTTGGGGTCAGTGAGTAATCATGCTGCAGCTCTCTTCCCATTAATGCAGAAATCATATATTGTGTTTAGAGAGAAACCAAAATGATCACTGTTGATGTTACAAGATATCCTACACATTCATCATACACATCATATTAAAGCTATCTCGTAAAGTTCGCGGATCCAGAATTGGAGTGTGGGATTTGGATTTCACCACACACACCTTGGCCTGGTGTTTACTTTCTTTGGCATGAGTGGAAGCTGAACTTTGAACCTGCCACAGTCTCCAGAGTGTTCGAGCGCTCATAGACTTTTCCGCCATAGCCAAAAGCACTTAATGTTATTTCTTTCCCTCTGTCAGGGATTACAAGGAGACAAGTTTAAGAGTTATAATGTTCTCTTCCATGACCTTACAAGACCAAGCAGAATGATTTTAATGTGGCTGTTCATGTGAATTATATTATTTTTCTCCTCCCCTCTATCACTTCATAGCTGTTGTGGTTAGACAGGCCTTGTCAGCATCACTGTAGGACCATGTCTTTAATGTCCCCTCACCTGAAAACAGAGCAGAGATCGCCATAAAGCATAAATTAGCTGGCCTATAATAATGAATGAGGGGCATAATGAGATGCTACAAATTGCCTTTCATTGTGTTCTCCCCTTCGGATCATTAGCTGCACGCCCGCATGACGCCGCAGATCAGGAAACTACATGTAACCGTTGGAATACCAGTCAAGCACATTTTAGGGCTCATTTGCACAGCATGTGAGGAATGTAGCACTAAGAGCTTGCAAGTCTGGTGATTAACGCCTGGCTCCATTTTATTCTTCATGAAAATGGATTACTTCAAAATAATCCCATTTATGGGATCATAAATATCTTGACTCTGAATTCATTCGTCTGGGAACCTTCAAATGTTTGTGGCAGGCAAATGTTGTTTTTTTTTTCACATCTGGAATGACAGATTTGCAAGAGAGGTGCACATGTAGGCATGCGAACACAAACACACACACACACACACACATACACACACACACAAACACACACACACACACACACACACACACACACATTACGCACATTATGTTGATATTGCTCAAACAATAGCCATTGTTTTAACATTTGAATAGGAAACTGGGACAGCGAATAAAGTAGCCAGGCCTTTTTAAGAAGGTGCAAATGGAAGCAGCAGCGGTGTGTGTGTGTGTGTGTGTGTGTGTGTGTGTGTGTGTGTGTGTGTGTGTGTGTGCGCGACACTGGCAAAGTGCTCAGACTCTCTCTAATGAGCCTAGTTCTGAACCCTTCCTTTGGACTGGGCTGGGTATCAGAGTTGACCCTTCCGTCCCCAGTCACATTTAATTACTACTATGACTCAGCGAGCTGGACAGTCAGCCAGTCAGCTCGCCTGCCTGCTTGCCTGCCTGGCTGACTGGTCCAACCCAGAGCCACAGCAGAACAGAGCAGGCTCTGACATTTTGAGAGATAGCAGCCGCACGGCAGTCTGGGGTTTACACCAACTGTCTTTCTTGGCCCTGGATAGTGGGGCCAGTAATATTCAGCACATTTCCTACACGGCTAATATCTTCTGGACAGTGTCAGAGCCAGTAAAAATACACTCATTTCCAGGCCTTGAAGCTGGTTTGCATCCAGGTCTCCTTGACAATTTATGGAAAAATATAAGAGAAGGAGGGGGGAAGGGGGGAGCTTCATTTCTAGTATAGGGTGATGTTATTTAACTGCCACAAAGAAAAACAGTAGCATACAGCTCTCAGTGTAATAAATCATCAGATAGATTCTTACTGTGTAGAGAGCAAATAATGAAATGAACAAGTAACATAGCAGGCAAAAATATTTTCTAAATAGATTTTTTACTATTAAAAAAACGACGATACACCAATATCACAAATCACAAATTTGCCTCTGGGGCTTTACAATCTGTACAGAATATAACACGTTCTCTCCTTAGACCCGTATATCAGTTTAGGAAAAACACAACATTAAACGGTGTATACGACAACTGACTACCATGGTGATGGAGTACTCCATTTACCACAGCAGAAATGTACTAGAGGGCTAAATACAGATAGCAAATCTAATGTTATAGACTATTGTCTGACTGTAGGTCTCGCCAGTTGCAACAGTGCACATATAAATTTGAACACACATACACACATTCAAGTACACACATAAAATACAAACAATATGTTGGCAACACAAATTCAATGGTTCTCACCGAAAGATGTTTGCTATTACTAATCTCCTGGATTGAACCAATGTGAACTCGTCTCAGCCCGTTTCCCACCTCGCAGCCAAACTTGGCTCCGCTACAGACTGCTGTGGTTTGCATTCTTGTGGAAGATTTTGGACATGATGGTTGGACAGTTTGAGCTGTACCAACATTTCTCTGTATATTTCCCCAAATCCACTGGTCATCAGAAAACACTTAGGATGAATCAGCGCAGTTGTTTTTGGACACGCTCGGTTATCCCACATGAAAAGGAAAGCGTTTCAATGATCAATATCAACGTCTGCCTGTCAGCATGCGATAATCAATTTTGTCTACTGAAATATTAGTTTATGGATTCAAAGATATTCTTCGGTGGTGTTCCTGTTAAGCGCCTCGTGATGTTTTGACATTAGAGTACTGTTAAAGGAAACCAATCTCTTGTCTGCCTCAGGGCAAAAAATGGATGTGTTGAGAGCCACAGCCCAGACCAGATTCCCCATGGTCCTTGAGCAACTGGGCCATTCTGGGCTCTGCACCCCTCTTCCTGCCTTTTCCTTCCCCCTCATCTATCCCCTCCACTTCCCCTCCCAGGGACTATTCCACCTCGAGCTGCTGGAAATCCCCTTGTCTGTTGAAAGGCATCCTTCAGTGGCACTCAGCAGCCATTTCAGACAGACGTGCGATTCGGTCCAGAATGAATACGACAAGCATCTCAATCTTTTCAGGCGCTGCGAAATGACTACCGACTGGTTTAGGGGAAGGAAATACTTTGACAAGAAAAATGTTTATGCCTTGAGAACTCGAGACATGTAAGCATGGATTAGGGACAATATTTCAGGGGTTGAGCATTCAAACTGAACAGGATCATGTTTGCCTATCTTGACAAACTGGACGAGGGCTAAGCAGCATGTTTTCTGTCCAAATAACTGTCATGTTTAGCCGCTGCATAACTGTATTGTTGTAGCAACAATAGGCAATGGATTGTAATGCTACTGTGGAGTAAATGGTACAGCAGCTCGGGAGCAATTAGACTATGTGAAATTTACTGCCAAATAAGTGACAAGTGACTATTTTGCACAATTTTCCCATACCGTCATCAGAGTTAATGGTGGTGCAGGGTGCATTTCAGATTATTAAAATAGTTTTTTGGAAATATATAAAATAGTACCAAGACATTTAACTTGCTGTAAAAAGAAGTCGGTTTGTGTGCATGATTTTAATGTGGAACTAGCTTGAGGTTTAAAAGTATAACTATATTATATAATGTTATTTAAAATCCAGCCTCCCTCTATTTTACTAGGCTCTGTGTTATATGGCTCTAGATGCCTGTCTCCATCCTCTAGTCTCAGGTTTATGATTCTAGCTGTTGTAGCCAGAGGTATGTTTTGTCTCAGCATCTATCCCCATTTCACTTTTTAACACTCCTTGTCAGAAAGGGGATATGTCATTTCCCTCTGTAAATCTGAGTGGAACGTTAGCTTCCCCCTGGAAACACATGTTTTACCTTTACAGACCTGATGAAGGTTATAGCCTCTCAGTCATCGTAATATTGTACTCTGTGACATTCAGGCACACGAGAATGCAATTTCACATGCACAAAGCTCTCACACAGGCGCACGCACACACTTGCACATTCACACACAGCACTCTCGCGGCGCACACCAGCCTTCTGCTCGGCAAGAGCGATATCATGTGACAGTGCTACGGGCCTTAGATGGCGTCCCATAGTGAAACTGTGAAATGTTATTATTTAGTTCCTTGCCAGTGGTCTGTGACGCTATGAAGGACGGCAGGGCATACAGGGAGGGGGGGGGCGGGGGGCCTTGGGTTAAACACATGGCGATAAACACTGCAAAGCTCCAGCTCCACACAGAGTCCAACTTAATTCAACTGGTGCACTGCATTTCAACTATGAACCAGATTTACATGTTTTTACTCCTCTGCTTAAAACTGCATTAAATTACATTACACACTCAGTCAGGTCTGATATACATCCGATGAGTTTCTCATAAACTGAAAAATAATAAAATTATCAAGTTTTTGTTTTTTGTTTTTTTTCTTCCAACTTGCTTTCCCCATTATCATTTTGCCAGTGACCTCTGTGGTAATAGCTCGAATAATTTCCCATTAGCCACAAGTGTTTTCTCGAGTTCAATGGCCTTGACTAACTGTATCTCAAGGTGGAATTTCAGTTTGAGGACGGACTTTGGACAGATAATGTCTGCGGGAGAGCACACTGACACAATTACTTTAACCATTAAGGTTGGTGTAGGCTTACACTAGACCAGTGATTAAATTAATGCTTAGAAGAGGAGGGGCGGGTGGCCTAACAGCCAATTACACCAACCCTGAACCACTGGACTGCATTATCTAATGAGCACTTACTCACAAATTACACAACAAAGGGGGAGGTGAGAGGAAGGCCCCTAACTGTAAGAACTGTCAAACCCCCCCACACTCCCCCCCTCTGCTACAATTTAGGAGATTTTTTGCAACTTTGGATGGATTTCACATCCTGGCCATCACTCACGAGCATGATTGCTTCCTGTGGTGTGTAAAGCAACTTCTCCCCACCTTTCTACTTGTTAAAACACACACAAAACCACATAGGGAATGTCTAATTGATAAAATATGGTATCCATTAAACCTAATGGGTGCTCTTTTCAACTGCACACATGATGTGAACTGGCAAAATGGCTTCACCTGTGCCCTGCCCCGCACAAGCACACAGCTCAGGGTTCGCCATAATGGAAGCCGGGCGCTAGTTACAGGAGACATTTTAAGTGCACAACTTAAAAGGTCTGTAACCAGATACAGTACAAGGAAAGCCTCAGCGCTGTTCCACAGAGGACAGAGACCTGCAATTGTAAAAAAAAAAAAAAAAAAAAAGTACAATAACTTTTTACATTGTGCAAACACAACACAACGTCCTGTTTCTTCTGTAAGTCCATTTGGATAGATTTGTGTGAGAGAGATTAGATTCCCTACATGACTATTCTTGCAAAATCCAATTAAAAAAAAAAAATCAGTGTGTAGAAGAATACAAGATTTTCTTTTATTCTAATTATATTTTCTACATTTTCTACCGTTTTTTTGCCTGTGTATCTAATCATCAGTTTCTCTGTCGGTCTGTGTCTAGCATACATTTAAATGCACATTTGCATTAATATAATTTATTTTTGAGTGAATAGAAACCTCTTCGACTTCTAATCTTCTGGGTTGAAGCAGATTGATGCTGCTTGCCAACAGAGTGAGCAGACCACTGCATCTCTTGTTATAGTTGGCAGGACAGACAATAAGTGATCATTGAGCTAATGATGTGCAAACCCGCTCCGCTCCCTGTTAGTCTGCTAGCCTGACCTGGCTCAGGGCGCTGCAGCTGTGGACGGAAAACCGTGCCAAAACACCAGCATTAAGGTTCGTGAGTAAAAGGATTGAGCAGTGGGGATATAACAATGATACCAGATAAAAGAAGCATTCTTACTTGTGACTGTAGTCTTCTTTTGTAATAATGCTGTTTCGATGTACAACAAACTATCTAATCTCCAGAAAATACACAGAATTTAATACAGAACCATCAAGTCACCAGCGTTAATATTGAGTCATAGCAACAGTAAGAGATTGTATGAAGGCCACACAACAGCAGCAGTAAAACATTTTTTCTGTATAGCTATTGGTAATGTTAATTAATGTTTGCGCAAGCCAGAAGTGCAGCTCTACCACACCAACACCAATCCACCACATGCGGCTGGTAATTTATTTCACACAGCACCTCATAGATGTATGATGAATGGAGTTAATTTATTTCTAATCTGTTACAGATCTAGCTGGGGAGGAATAATGAAAAGTGATCATGCGAACTAGTCCAGCCAACCACATCAGTTAACACCGAGGTCGACAGCCTTTGTACCCCTGACAAATGTATAATACCTTGTTTGGTTTGCGGTGCACAATGCTCTCTACCGCATGTGCAATTGGAGAATTACAGGCGGCGCATGATCAGTTTTTAAGATTTGGAGAAATGATGTCAAAGTAAGACTGATAGGACAGGGGAGAAAAAAATCAGCGATCAATCATGTGCGGCTGCAGCGATGATAACTTCTCTGTGTCATTTGATTAATTTGGAGCATTAGAAATCAGGATGTGAAACTGTGACACAAGTGTGTGCGAAATGTGTTGTTGCCCAGAGTAGTGTGTGTGTGTGTGTGTGTGTGTGTTGTGTTATCTATTACCCTACAGCACAATTAATGATTTTACCTACCACGAGACAGGGATTATACATCAGAGAGCAGACAAACCACGATAACCACCTTATCTCATACACACCATACAGTAAATGTATCGTCAATAAATTGTATCGGCATATTTTTATTGAACAGCTGAAGACACACTATACAAATAAACAGAAAAAAAGTCTGGGGGGACGGGAGAATCCATACATTGGCAATACTGCCACACAGACTGCAGAGAAACAAGACGTTGCAGCTCATAAATGAGGACATCTACTGTGAGAAATAGAAGCAGAAAGAAACTCTTTCCCGCTGCTTAGCAGTGCTCTCATTTTGTGGTGATGTATTCAGTACAGTGATGTGATTGCAAAATCCCATCTCGTTCTCCCCGACCCTATAAAAAGCGAGTATGACTGTGGCAATACTGATGTGTGGCTGTATGGCCCTGAGCGCACCACCAGGTGAATGTCCCAGAAAAGCCAGAAAACACAATTTTTTGCTGTGAACTGGGGGATTCTGTGGCCTCTTTCTGAGAAGGGAAGTGGAAAAAAAAAAACAAAAAAAAAAATGCAATTTCATCCACGTCAATGGAATACCACTCATATTTTCTTTTGGCTTGGCAGAAAGAAGGATGAATCCGTTGGCATTATGGAGCTGGAAAGAAAGCATAATCCACAATATTGACCTGTCTGGGTATCTTTTGAGAAATGGCAAGCCTCCTCTTACAGTGTTTCACTCCATACTTTTGTTTGGAATTTGTTTTTGTTTTTTTTTAAAGGAGACAGAGAAACACAATAGATGAAGGGAAAGAGACAGCGTGACAGTACTGGGATTGGGAATCCACAACAAAAGCATGGCTGCATGACCTTGAGCTGAGCTGCTGGCACTGTGTGTAACAGGGCCACAGGAGAACAACAGGAAGATCATAATTACAATTAAAGAAAATAAAGGCCGAAAATTTTCAGGAGAGAGACGGAGATAAAATGGAAATGGAGAAAAAAACCAAAAAAAACAAACAAACTGCACACCTCAATTAGTTGTACTTAGCAGGGCTGTGAGAGATCTGCACTGAAAGCAGTTGAAGTGTTTCAAAAGAGCTGGAACCAGAGGAAAATCAAAGACAAATTTAAGCAGCAGAATGCCCGTGTACGCTTTTATAGCCTGGCCTAGGTTTTTAGTTAGCTGGCGGGTGATGTTATGCTTGGAGTAAAGCTTGATAGAAGCCCTGAAAGCTTTTTACAGTGACATGGAAAGTGGATTCTATTGAACGAGTATGTTCTAATAGGACCCACATTACTGCCATGGCAACAGGAGACACCAAATATAAAGTCACGAAACAATACGAGAGGAATATAATTCAGATCATGAGAAGGGAAAAAAAAAAAAAGTTCCCCGGATGAAGTGTATCATCTGAAGTAAAGGACTAGTTTGTGGTCTACAGTGGGAGAGAGTTCTCCCCCAAAGGAGCTTATTATCCACATATAGACACATCGCTTTCCTTTTGAATGACATAGAAGATTGGGGCTAGCTACAGAAGGTCTCATACACATACATATGTGCGCACACACATGGTCACACACATGGAGACTGGTTTTAAAGCAGACATACTACAGAGAGTTTTTCCACCATGTTTGACCACCCTGCTAATCTAAGATGATGAAGTGTCAGTGACTCTCTTGTTAGAAACACACATATGTGTGTGTGTGTCTATGTGTGTATTTCTTGGTGTGTTAATGCAGGCACATACTGGTTTTTTTTGTGTGTCTGTGTGAGAGTTTCTTGATCTGTCTGAACCTTGCTTGTTTCTTTAGGACGTGGTTGCCAAGAGAAGTTGGTTTTGTGGTGTTTTTTTTTTATTTTTTTCTTCTTTTTTTTTCTGTTTTGGAGATTTAGTGACCGGGTTTTAAATGGACCTCAAACAGCTTCCGTTGGAATGTTGGATCCAGAGTTTTACTGCGTCTACGGGAACAGCTGTTGGGAAAGCGTGACCTTTAGTCCAACCTCTGGTGGCAGGGATCAACAGGTACTTTCCCCACTGTACCGCTGGCTGCTGTTTATTTGCCGACTGGGTTACTGTTGAATGCAGTCGTTCTCAGTTGTGGTTTTCATATATAACCTGTGGACAGGAATATTCAGTAAGGTGATTCACTCGTGACAACTTGGATAATGTTAGTGATAACTCAGACAAGACCTTAACCAGATCTGCACATGTACACGTCACCATGTCACCAGTCACGCCATCCTGAACTGAGGTCTGCCTGCAGTGAAGCAAGAACTCTTCTTAGGAAATTAAATCTAAAGAGTGAGGAACATCGTTATTTCCATTAGATCAAAAGGCCTATCAAATAGGGCTGGGGCGATTATCCGACGCAATCGACGTTGTCGATTATAAAAATTATTCGACGCGGAATTTTAGTGTCGGCGCGTCGTGTAAAACCACACAGGGTAAATGTTCATAGAACAAAACCGGAACTTTCTAATGGGACCGTTTATATCCATGGTCTTTGGTTTACCCGGATACAAGCGCAGCGCACGGACTGGGACAACGCGGTGACGTAATTGAAGTCATTGTCTACGTGAATGATTTGCGTCTGTGTAATCTATTTGAACAACAGGGCGGCGTCTACCAGCAGCACGACGGAGCGTGTGGAGCAACACGCGGCAAAAAAGGCTCGTACACGGTCCTCCAAAGTTTGGGAATACTTTAATCTTGACACGAACAGTGCGGTAGTCTGCAGACTCTGCAAAGTGCATCTGGCATATCACTCTAGCACGACAGTCATGCACGAGCACATAAAGAGGAAGCACCCTGGTGCAGAGTGTGTGTGTTGGACGGGGCAAATTCTTATATTAAAAGACTAACTGGAAAATAATTGCAATAAAATTACTGTTAGGTTAATAATAATAAAAAAATCGATAGATTAGTCGAATAATCGAAAAAATAATCGCTAGATTAATCGTTTAAAGAATAATCGTTTGGGACAGCCCTACTCTCAAAGCAACATGCTGTAAACCTAGCTTTCACATTGCCATGCGATCATCTAAAGTAAAGGGAATCTGATATCTCAAGCTCGTTTTGACACTATCCTATACAAGTGAGCAGGTGGTTCATTCTTCCGTACCTACATCAGTTTTTATACTCGCAGCGCACACTGTGTTACTGTGCTTACGTTTGTTTACAGAGTAGATTTTAATCTCACTGTTTGAATCCAAACACAGCTACGGCCTGGTTTCACTTTTGTTTGATAAATTGTCATTTTCAAACAGCTTGTGTATAACGTTTTGGGTAGCAGGCGTCGGAGGAGGTTAAGTTTCACATGCATTGTTTACCACTGAAGTGACACCCTGAGACTTTTGTTAACCAAATGTCACAGCGACAAGAAACATTAGCGAGACACACTGGAATCGCCACATTCAAAAGTGGTTCATTTACACTTTGAAATAGCTGGATTTCTGACATGATAAACTATAGATAAAGAGTTGCCTGTGGAATGTCAATATCGCGTCCAGATCTCAGAGTGCAGTTTTTTTTAAAATTTTGTTTTATTTTATTTTTCCCCCGGTGCTGGACTGACAATCACGGCACTTCCCAGCCTTTAGCCCAGTGCATTGCTGGATCCGCTCCATGCCACTTGTGAACCTCAATAAGCGGATATAGAGAATGGATGAATGAACAATTAATTTTCTCTGCACTCCCCTGATTAACAAGCTCCTTTAGTGAAAACTGTTTGAGGATGCATTATTTGCTTTTTACTATTCTTAAAAGACCTTCACTGCATCCCCTGTTTTGTCTTTGGATGTCTCTGGTCTGTTCATTTTAGTTGGGCCATCAATCTCCATCAGGGGACCCTCTCCACTTGTTTCATTGGAAATACTGCATACTTAATGGACATTATTTTAAGACTACAGGGTTACTTTGCTCTAAGTGGCCGAGATAGAAATAAATGAACTGAAAACACCATTATCTAGAAGAAGAGATTAAAATGCTTATTGGCTGTTAGGCTCAAAATAAAGCAGGAAAAAAAAAAACACTTTTTGTGACTTTATTTCTTTTTGTACACATTTAGTAATGGTGAACATAAACTGATTATTTCTCTGTAATCCTTTCAGGATTAAGGCTCTTTTAAGACTTGACTGTTTATAGTTATACCCCATGCAGGCAGCTCTGCCTGGCTCAGCCCAGAACATGTGTTTAAACACTTCATTGTGAGTTTCCATGGTCACTCTTGCTTCCAAGATGAGCTGCGATTCTGGCTTTCTTTTTTTTTTCTTTAATGTCCCCCAATAAAAATTCACAGTAGTCCGTTTATCTCATATGCTGTTGTGTGTGATGTGTGCCACGGCGCTGTGTGTGAGATCCTTTCAATCCTTCCCAGGTGACCTAGAATTTTCTGCTCATGCACACCAAGGGAAAAACCTCCTGTACCCCAATGTAAGGGGCCACACACACACAGGCCATTCTCTCCATTTTATTTTTTATACTTTCTTCTTGTGCCCACGTTCCCTGCATTACCATATTCATGTTTATTGATTTGGCAATATTAACATGATGTCTGTAATAGAAAAGTCAAAGCTATCTAATAAAACCAGTCCAGTGATGTAAGTCTGATCGATACTGTCGAGACAGTAGGATCACAGACAACCCTAAAACTAAACACTTTTAGTGGCGTTTTGGGAGAAATAGCATTTAAGGGCACTTGGATATTATTTCTGGTTATTACACTGTGTCATGAAAATATTTTTCATCCACCAAATAAACTTTTAGACACACACTTGCGCATCAGCAGAGGTTTATATAAGCCATATGGATGCTCACTCGCTCTGTCTCACACAGTTAAAGCTAAAGAAGTTAGCACTGTTATGCTACTCTTTGCCTGTTATTAAAGTGACAGCAAATATATTTTTTTCCTGTTGTCACATCTGAGATAAAAAATAGGGTAAATGAGTTTTGTTGTGCAGGGGTGAAATAAGGAAAAATCAATAAGACTAATATGATTCAGGCAACGAGTATTATTTAGTGGAAGAAATGAATATAAGTCATCCACCCTCAGGGACCAAAGCCAGATGATATCATTGAGAGCCTGTTGACGTCAAACATCAGCCGCAGCAATATAAAAGCAGGATAAGTAGCATGAGCTGCTACTGAGTTCATTTGTGTTATTAGTGTATTTCTGTTGACATGAAGTCAGGGAATGAACCAGAGGACATACATTTCAATTACCTTTTTTTCTTTTTTTTATCTGTTTTGCCTATTTACTATTATTATTTTCATGACACCTGCTGTAGCAGAACTACCCGCTGCTGAATAAATGGAATCACATGAGATGTCGCCCGTAGAAGCGCTGAGCTAAACCTCAGCGTGGTCAAGTTGACCAAAGCCAAGCCGTGATGTTTAGTCTCTTACATAATCCACACTAACACAGTCTCTCACACAAGCTCATACAATGACAATAGGCTTGTTCAATTTCACTGAACAAGGAGGTTCATACTGACTCAGTTTAACTACAGTGCTATGTGGTGGCCATCTGAGGGGGCAGAAACACAGAAAAGTGGTTATTGGATTGTTTGCTCTCTGGTTTCAGCCATAGATGTGAGCGATAAATTATTGTGTGAAGCGCGGGCCTTGACATTCAGTGCACGATTTTGATTAAAACTCTTCACATATTACCACTTTGTGATTCAATGTAGGACAGAGAGTGATGTTCATTAAAAAAAACCCCCCAAAAAAACCAGTTACTTCTGCTATGGTATGGTTTAGAAAAAGTGTTGATACACTATACACAGCCCAGTACAGGTGTTGTCCAGTGATATGAAGTCTGTCCTTTTCTGCCCTACGGCATTCATTACAGACAGGGAAAATGTGAGCGCACTAATGGTGTCTGTTGCTCACTTGTAGCCGGGGCTCTGTTTCTACTAGGTCATATACTCATTCGTCCTTCATTCATACACCACCACCTGAATTTTACCCCATCTGCAGGAAAGCATTATGTTATTTGGTGCTAATTATTTGTGTAAAAAAAAAAATGAAGACAGTATTTAATTGGGACACTTCCAATTAATTAATTCAAGTTAATTGCAAGTGTAACCTATAAAGTCAGTGCACGGTAGGTCAGATAAATATATAAATATGTGGAATTTGTCTATAGGCAAGCACACAATTCAGCATATGTGATGAATAAAGTTCCCACAAATAAATGGGCTTAAATAGAGCAGTTATTCCTCTGGAAATCAACATCTGCTCATAAACTCAGCATAACTAACTAAATTCTAACTTCCTCTATTTTTCTTCCTCTTCGTATCAAATTATATTGTTCTTTTCACAAACTACTTAATTTTAACAGGTTTTACACTGATTGGCCCACGGAAGTTACTATAATTACATATCAATACAATTGTGCGTAGTGTTGTTGCTACTCATTGGCCCACTGGTTTCATTTTCATAACAAATTCACTATTATTTTTTTACTTTACCTGCAAATAGTCTCTTAATCTAATAAACACAGGAAGAAATCTGTAATACATGCCCTGCGTTCAAAAACATGTTACCTCCTGTAGTTTTTCAGGGAAGTGATAGTTCTCTTCACACATTTTTTAAATAAATAAGGAGGACAGATAATGTTAAAATGTTTTTGTCTGTTAAGAGGCAAGTTTCTGGGCAGAGTCTTTAAGGATTTATCCTTGAGATATTATGTCTCTGATCCGTGCATACTGTACTGCACCCTCAGATCCTGGCATGGGTTTGTGGTTTCAGCCTCACAGTACCACAGTTCACTGTACATTTATCTGGAATTAGTATCTAAGCCTACCTAACAGGTGCCCACCCGCCTGCTTAAAGCATATCACACTGCACACCTTTGCTCTGTCATCGCCCACCTACCTACCAAACCCACAACCATCCCAACACATTCTCAACCACTCACTCAAAAGCTCAAACACAGACGGGCTTTGAGTGCTCAACATCTAATACACACACAAGTGCGCACACTCACACTTCACTCAACAGCTACATTCCAGGTGGGTTACCTAATTTAATTTTCTGCATCTAGTGGGTTGGATCTCCTTTGTCCTTGACCCCGTTGCTGCCTGGTCATCACCCCCCCCCCTGCCAGGGGGCCGGCCTGCCTGGCATATTTATAACTGGGCAGGAGAGGGACAACAACACTCACACCAAGTGCTGAATAAACACAAATTCCAAACCTGCCAGTCATTGCTCCATTTTCAATAATTACACCAAATGAACACGTACAAGCAGCCACTCTAATGGAGGAGGAGCGCTGGAGGTTAAACAGGATAAAATGCGGTTCCGGATGAAAAGAGAGTTTCGCGATGTTGACACATCCAAACATATCAACTCATCATATGCTGATTTTTACTCGGATGAGTCATGTCCTAACAAGAAGGGCTAAAAGCTCTATGTGTCATTACATATAGCCCCCTTCACAAACAGCGCACGTATTTCTAAAAGTAAATATGGAGAACGCACGACGTCCTGTCAGTGAGTTGTTATTGTTTTCATGCTGCTAACCAGGTCAGTCCAAGTTGTTCAGGCCTCTGCGCTCTTGTTGATGTGATCATGTTACATCAAGACTGTGAGACATCGACATGACTAATCCTCCTACACCCCATCCCAAACTTTTGTGTCTGACCATAAGGTTATAGTCATGACAGGTAGTGAAGTGCACAGCATTTGCTCACACAGTGTATGCAAACTCCCTGTCATATCTTGCTTGCCCACACACCAAGCCGGGCCTACTGCACCTGTCAGATAGCATCTGTTCATCTGTCCTCTGTCTTTCTGTGCTCTCTCTCCCTATCTCCCCCTCTCTCTCACACACTTACTCTCTTATATCATATATCTGGAATCAATTTTCATCACTAGAAATATAGTGGTTACAGGAAAGTGTATAACTTTCGCACTGTTTGATAGACCAGCATACGAAACACGATCCGGGCTATTAAAATATTTGTGATACTGAAAAGCTGTTTGCTTTTCCCTGTACACACGCCACTCGACATGAGTAGGGCTTTCAGTAAACTAAATAATGCAGCGTGATGTGATATGATAATTGCTGTTTCAACAACCTGCGTGGAGGCTTGCAAGTGCGTCCAGACGTAAAATGCTGATAATTAAATCCCCACAACAGCAGGACAGGACCCCATGAAAACAACAGTTGCTTTATAAGAGTTTTAGCTGAAATTGCTCTCTTAGTCATTTCATGCCGCGTACAGACCTACATTATTTTTGCTCATTAGGTACATTGTGTATCACATAATTATGTAATATGTTTTATTAAAGTTCTTCTAAAGGACCATTTTAGGAATACATAAAGACTCTTAAACTTTTGTAAAGTCTCTGTGGTACCAGAAGGGTGTGAATACTCTATCCTTGCCCTTGCCCTTGGTTTCATCAGCCTCGGCTTCTCAGTGAAGAAAAAGATTTTCAACACTCCATGAAAAATGAGCAGCAATACATTTAAATGGCTAAAAAAAAAAATTGCGCTCGTCCATGTGTGCTTGATCTATCCTGCACAATATTTAAACGGCCCAGCAGGAGGAAACACGTCCAGCATTCAAAAATAAAAGATATGTAAGGATTAAGCTTTTATACCACATGTATCCACTGCATGACTCCACAACATCTGTCTGGCTGATATTCTGTGATATCAATGTCTAGAACACATACAACAGGAGAGTATATGTATACGTATGTACGGATGTGAGGTCACACATAAATACCACATATGCCTGCGCACAAAGTATGGTGACCTAGTGAGTGTGACAGCAGATCAGCTGGGACAACTCATGCACCTATACTTGAATGTTGACCTTAGGACCCCTGACATTTAGGACTACCCCCGAGGGGTAATACAGGAGCGCTTAGCAACCAGACTAAAAAAGTCAGGGGTCAGCAGCGCTGCCAATCATGTTGAGGATCTGACTTCAATGAAGACATGCAGTTGTGAGTGTCCACAAAGCAGTGGAAGCCATTTTAATATATATTAGTTTGTTATTATCATGACTCACAACCTGTATACATTTAGCTTGCATGTGGATGTTCCACGTGACATTAACTATAATGTGAATCGGACCAACATGGAGTTCTACCACAGCCTGTCTGATAAGATATCATTTAATAAAAACTAGGGACTAATATTAGAGAATTCATCACCAGCAGTCTAATGTGTGTGTACAGTATGTGTGTGGGGAGAGAGAGAGAGAGTATGTGTGTGTGTGTATGTAGGTGAAAAAGAGCGAGCGAGGACAGCAGGGAGGAACGCAGAGAGGCGAACGTTAGAGGGGTCATTTGCATGATGTTTGGAAATATCGCCATAGCCTCGGGCTCTCGCTAAGAATACTGAGCTCAGAACAAACTGAATTATTTCCCATACTCTGTGTTCATTCTGCCAAGTCAAGATAAATAAATGCACTTCCATGGTGCATTAAAGCAACCATATCAAGTAGTGCTCTCACAATTAGCTTTTCCTTTCCCCTTAATTAATGTTATTCAGTAATACTTCAGAATAATGACATTTAATAAGATCCAGTAGTGAAGAATATGATTCCTAATGCATAAATTGGACAGTATTACCATAATATTCATTTAAATTTTTATAATAGGCCTACGTTCCCTTCTGTGGGGACATATGTAGCTAGTAGTTTTTGTAATTGTGTATGAATTATGAGCTGATTATGTTAGAAGTAACATTTTAATATTAAATATGTACATGTATGTTTGTTGCCGTATTGGATTGTAAATTATGTGGTAGTTCATTTTAAACATGTACTGTATGTTTAGCAGGTCTTCGCATAAAATAATTCTGACTGTAAAGTGTATAATTTCATCCATTTGTCGATGTAATTGCAGATCTTATTGCTTAACACCCATTTAGAAGCGTGGCGTGTAAAACTTTCACCAGCCAACAATCTTGCAATCAGGTCAAACGATAAAGGGAGGGATGAACTCTTCATTTATGCTTTTCCAATTTGCTTGTTTTTCCATGTATGCAGCTTTTCTTTTATGGGCTATAAAGTTTATTCCCTGCAAAAGGAGCCCATCAGCCTGTGCTTGCCAGGTCTGTAAAATTGAATTTGTACTTGTAAGGTTAGCTGGATGAATGTGCTGTTTCTATTGAATACTGCTACACTGTCATTTGTACTTCATGTCCATGTGTGCAAGACGTTTGTCGCCCTCTGTCTAAAGGTTCAATGAGCTTACACATCCATTAAAGGTGTCATATTGTATAATGTGAGATTTCCATTATAAAGCAGGTCTAGGTTCTGTATTAACGCTGTGAAAGTATCAAAGCTCTCAGTCCACAGAAATGCTCACGGCGCATAGTCAGCAACTGACACCTTAAAACGAACCGTCAGGACTTGCGTACCTTTGTGATGTCACAACAAAGTAGTCTACTCTGACAAAGCAGTCACAGCAGTCTCAGCCATGCCCCAAGCTCAGCCCACTCAGACCCACCATCCAACCTTGCAGGGTTTGGTTTCTCTGAGTGTTAACCTGAAATTTGCTATATTGTTATTTGATTATCAGAAAACCGTCAACTCAGCAACCTGTTGTTGCTAGAGCTACAGAGAAGAGTCTGAAAGAGCACATGCAAAACTACATTAAAATGGTTTTTGGTAGTTAAAACCACAATTATGTCTTCTTATGGATATCAACACTTCAAATAGAACATTTGGAAAAGTGTAAAATATGGGACCTTATAGTTAATCATGTCTATGATACCTTCAGGATGACAAAAGGGGATGAAAATGCAGTGACGGATTTAAATTACAGGTGGTTGATCCAAATCAGATACAGGGTCCATCCATGCAGTGACCATTATTCTAAATGTTTTCAACTTTTATGAAATAAAGGCGTGAAAGGGCTCAGTTCTAAAGGTTGTCAGTTAGCCTTTTGTAAAGCACAGTAAAATGAGTATGAATTTAACGCAATGAATGCAGGTTACTTGAGATGCAAACCACAATGTTGTGTATATTCACACTGGCAATCATCATGTAGGTGTCAGGTTTTTTTTTTTTTTTTTTTTATCATCTTGATGTCTTGTTTCAGACTGAACCTGGATTAATGAAAAACTGGAACACAAAATCACGCTGTGCAAATCTGCTAATCTGATCTCAGACATACTGCGTTCTCATTTGAAATACAATATGATGCTATCGACAGCAGGCGTGATAATCCACCTGAAGACAACATTTGCAGAGATGGAGGCTTCAAAAGAAACTGAGAGAGAGTGACATGATCTACAGTCAGAGGAGGAAAGTCTTGAATTAAGAATCAGATTAAAGTTGTGGCGAGCTTCATGAATAATGCAGCCAACGTTTATTTCCCAAGAAGTCAACTGTAAAACATAGTCCCCGCGCCAAGTCTCCCTGCTCTCAGTACTCTCTACATTTCATCCACACCAGTAATGATGGATGGCATTTTAAAGTAAACTAATTAAACCTGAAAAGGAAAATGGATTGTGTCAATATTTCATCCCATCAACATCATAACAGCCTAAGTGTCAGACTATTTCTTGCCATCAAAAAATTAAAAGCATAAATCAAAGGTTATAGAGCCAAAAAAAAGGGAGACTGGGTTTGAAAGTTATTGTTTTAACAGGATGACAAAATCATTAGAATCTAATTTATGACCCCGGGGCAAAGACTTTTCTATGATCTAGTGTTGGCATGTCAGTGTAATATCCCTGTCATCGCTTTTGCCTCATTCATTCAATGGGCACTGGCAGGAAATATTCTCTTTCCAATGGCACACTCGCTGTGAGTGAAACGAGCTGCCCAGGAGATGTCCAGCCTCCGCTCCCCTCTGGAAAAGCTGATAAATGGGTCAAATTCCACAGCAGTGCGCTACAAATATCACTCAGCCATTGTGTGGAATTAAGTTCTACAACTGTAAATAAACACCAACAAGTTTTATTTAACACCAGAAGTAAATGGTACCCGCTCCAGTATCAGTGGAAAAACAACTTTCTGATCAACACTTCAAATAGATGCCATTGAAAAATCAACGCTTGATGACTGTGGAAAATGTGCCACGGTAAAAAATGTTTTCCAACCATTTAACAGACTCGGTTAACAGACCAGTTTTTGTGTGTTGGTTTGTTCATACTGTAACCATTGGTTTCACAGTGTAACTTTTTTTTTTTTTTTTTTTTTCTCCTCACAGCTCCCTGTGAAAATTAGCTGTCACTTCAAATGAGGATATCTTCATTTCAGCATGTGTGAATACTTAGCGTAACACATCAGACGTGGTGTGAAACACTGTGTGAAAACCTGCTGTTTTCATAGCTCTTCATAGCATCCGACTGTCTACACGCGGCACGGAAAACATCTATCATCTATCCAGTTCACATTTCACTGAATAATAACCGTTGTTTTCCTTTTTTAGTCAAAATTTGAAAATGAGACTGTGATATCAGACATAAAAGCCTGAGACATGTGATCCCCCCCC
>NW_019525497.1:317992-320788 GCF_002814215.2 Seriola lalandi dorsalis
CCCCACCCCATCGAGTCAACCCTCACCTTCCACCAACACCACAATTTCAATCTCTGCCTCTCACCTGCCTTGAAGTTGATATTTTGTAGTGGCGTCACATCTTCCCATAATCCTCCTCTGGATTGGCTGCAGCCCCTCATCTCTCAGCCCTGAAGGTCAACATGTGAGAGGCATCAGTAAAAGAAAATGACCCGTGTGAAACACATTGCAGTAACCTCCACCTGAGCTGAGGTTAACCTACCTTGGATGAGAAAGAGAGAGAGAGAAATCTTGGTCATCTGACGCAAACATCTTTGTAACCCACCGCAAACCATTTCCCTAAACATTTTTCCAACAGAAGCATTTCACCTTATTGTTTCCAGGATGTTACTTTCTAGTAGTAAGAGCCTGCGACCTTTTCAAGGAAGAAACTGCAGCTCAGTCATACAATCCGAACGATCGGGATCTGGGAGTTTCTGTTTTCTCTGAGTTGCTGACTCTGAATATATGATGAAAGTAACTAAGACGTTTTATTTTGATCAAACACAACTGAGTGGAAAGATCTGCTTTGACAGAGACAGTGTATTTGTAATAAATGTTTTGGGTTTTTCTGATAAATCTTCTGTCAAACTACAGGTATGTCCTGATGGCTTTGTTTAGAGATCTTTTTTTTTACCCAGTATTTTCTATTATATTTCAACTTCCTCTCGCTGTAATTATTTCTATCCTTCTTTCTGAACTTGTTCTTGAAACATGTCAAAGCTGTCATAAATCATAAATCCTGACCTTGAATTCAATTCCAACTTTCTACCCCAGTAACACTGTGACATTCCACACTGTGACTAAGACTCTGAAATTTATTCAGCTTATCAGTTATTTCTGGCACAAGCAGCCACCCCCCCAACTCCCTCTCAATAAATATGGGGTTGACTAAGTTGATATGCCTCGGAGGCATTTTAAATATTCCCCCAAAAAATATCTATTCATAAAGCGGGGCAACGTAATTGGGTGATTTATGACCTTTTCACACCACTGGAGCGATTAACTGAAGACATCATTCAGAGCTGTCAATCAAACTGATTGTTCACATGGAAACGAAACACCATGCAGCCAATAAGGGAGCCGGCTGACTTGAGAATGATGCCTTCAAAAGCCTTTCACTAAAGTGGCCTTTTCAAGAGTGTCACCCTCGTTGTTATTGTGTTAAGATGAAACTTCTCCTATCAGAGAGCTGCACCGGCAGTAAGGGGATTAGGATCAAAGGCGCAGGTAAATCTGTGCACATGCATACATTCATGTTACCATCTCTTGGCTGACATGGTTTCAGCTGAACGCCGTCTCATCCCCCTGCCCTCCTCAGTGCTGGTCACAGACCTTGACTACGTTCAAGGCTTAATAGCACATCTGGGACGCATCCTCACATAAAGCTATCATTACCCCAGATTTAATGATGAGGCGCAGTGATTTGTCTTTATTGGTCTTCACAGACGCACACACACCTGCATCTTCGGAGCCTTCCTTTTGGTAATATCACCGGGAAGAACAACTTGACACTAATTGGCTCATCATGTCAAGTGTGTTCATGCATAAAGCATTTCTTTTTCTGATGCTTAAAAAAAAAAAAAAGCTTTGGAAAAGGATGAGATTGGAGAGGATTGCATCCTGGATGAGATTTTCAACACGTTTTATTCCAGCCCTACAGAGCGACGTCTACTTAATCTTCACTGTAACCCACAGTGTCGCTGAAAAAGCCTTTAATACCGACCAAGATATACTGGCAGCGTAGCTATTCCAGAATCCAAGCTTTCTTTATTTTCTTGATCAAATCCAACTGTTTACATGTACCTCCCATATAAAGAGCAATGTTTATATTCGGTTAAGTCAAATTTGACTGATCTTCGTAACATCGCTAGGATTCAATTGGCTTATCAGGGGTCCTTTCCCCCCCTTTGGTCCTCGGGGCTTGCTGGCTCTCGGTCTAATTACCAGAGATAATGGAGGGTGAAGCTAAATGGCGCTGATGGGGTCCAGCAGAAGGTTATTAGGTGTCCTCATTAGTGCCCGACTGAAGTGAAAGGAGGTTTAAGGTCTTATTCTGATCCTGATGGATGGTGTACCTCTCGGTCTTTAGACGGTGTGATTCCACAGACAGCGAGGCAGAGGCACAGATAGGGAGAAAGTGTGCGTGTGTGCGTGCGTGTGTGTGTGTGTGTGTGTGTGGTAATGGCATCCAATTTGGCACATGATGAGACACGATTCTGCTTGAGTGTCAGAGGAGTATGTTCATTTTCTGTATTAGTTACAGTAGCAACGTTTAATGCAGTAAATGCATTGACAGATTGGATATGCGTGCCTCTGATACCGTGATCGCAGCATGTTCAAGTTGGACTGACATAACTTTTGTTAAAGGAGACAGCAGCAAAAACAGCATCACAATCATCAAAGCAATGTATTTCCGTTTTATTGTATTACTCATAGTTGCTCAGACACGTGTATATACAAATACAGATTATTTTTTGTCAAATTTTTTTTTGTTTTTTATATACTGTAAAAGAGCAGGTTGGAAATATTCCCCACTGATGTCAAAGTGGGAGCGGGGTTCAAAGGTGAGGGAAGAAGGACAGCAGGTGGTGTGGTGGAGGTTATACAAGCACGAGAAGAATGGGACAGGACAGGTGCACAAAATGAACAAGTGGCTCATCAGCAACAGGGGAGCTGACGAAGAGAGGCTTTGCCCTGGACGCACAGAACCTGGATCGATGATAGGCTTTACTCCGCTCACAATCCAGTTTAGGATTTGACGGAGAGAGGGGGTGG
>NW_019525497.1:320808-348041 GCF_002814215.2 Seriola lalandi dorsalis
GTGGGGGATGGTGGGGGGGTGCAGTAATCCTTGAACTGTACCCAGGACCAATGTATACCGTAGGGACAAGTAATTCAGGGTTGTTAAAAAGGGAGAGAAAGTGAAGGGCCCTGTTGTAGTCTCTTCGACGCCAGCAGCCATTCCATGTAAAAGCACAATGGCAGAAAGCGTCTTGTACACAGACGGGGCTGCCAGGGCAGAGGCTGAAGGGCTAAGGCATGGGAAACACTCTTCTTTGCCAAAGAGGGTTGCCGCTTCCCATTCACTGCGGCAACAGCGAATGAGACACGCACACACACAAACTCAAAGGTCTCACACATTTTTTTTTTTTTTTTTTTTTTCCACACTGAAAAACGTCCACACATTGATGTATACACTCCCAAATGTCTCCTCTTGGGAGAGCAGAGAGAGGATGAATAGTCAGAGGAGACGGACTGCAACTACATGGGATGAATTCAGTAGATGGGTACAGAAAGAGTCATTCATAGGAAACCAAAACTAAAAGTTGTTTTTGAACTACAAAAATGACCCACCCCCACTGTAACTTCACAACAATGGTTTGTGTTATGTACATTTGTCATCTGTAACTACAACAGCTTAATGACATCACTCAAAAGGGGGGGGGATGCAAAAACACACAGCATGACAGTGATCAGAAAAATCTAATACGTCTTAAAGAAAAAGAAAATAAGAGCAAAAGAAAACCTTCTTTTTTAAACTTTTTTTGACTTTTTTTGACTTTTTTTTTTTTTTTTGTTTCTTTTTAAACATGTCATCAAGTTCATGCGCATGCCACATAATGAAACTGGTGAGATCCTTCCATTAAAAAGCCAACAGTCCACTCATGGCAGAGCTTTTAGCTGACCAACATGCTTTCAAACATTGAAGGCAAAAAAGTACAAAGAAAGCCGTCCATTAAGTCCCAAGTGTTTCTTTCCAAGGCAGGATCCTTATGTGAAGAGATGGTGAGGGTTGGTGACTGGTTTTGAAACATGTAACGGGTGAGCCACTTGTTGGCTAATGTCCAGCCTTCGGTACACTGGTACGCGTACATTTCCCACAGGTTTCCCCTTCGTATTAGCTCAAAGTTTCATTAGGCATTGAGGATCAAAGCACACAATGCATTGTTTGAGGACAGTACACACTCCGCAAAACCCAGAGATAATACCGTATTCATTTTTTAGAAAAGACATAAGAACCAAATTAATACTTTAATATCAAACACTATTTACATCAAGAAGTTTTCCTAATAATAATAGTCATAATCATCATCATCATCATCATCATCATCATCATAACAATAATAATAATTATACAGTTTTAACAATGATGTATCTCATTTTTTTCTTTTGTCCTCCAGAAAGGTACAAAACAGATACTAACCTAACACTACATGTTTTATGGTTGACTACCTCAGGATACACAGTATCCAGTTTATAAGTTGATCCTCATTTCCCAAGTTAAGGTGTGTACAGAATAAACCATGGTAATAATAGCAATAATGACAAATAGTAGTATTGGTAACTATAAGAGAGTACAATTGAAGCTGGTTTCTGATAAAAGTCTAGTGTTAATCTGCTGACAAGCGTCCATTTTGAATCTTATGCGGTCTGATTCCCTGTGGTGTTAGCCTGAAAATTAGTACCTCATTAAATGGCCTTGTCTCCTATTACCCCCCATAGCTGAGCTGCTATTCCACTGTAATAGCGTTGTTACCGTAGCACAAAAAACAAATGGCAAAAGGCGAAGGCAGTCTTTCTGAGGGGGAAAAAAAAAAAAAGGCAGCCACAAAAATGAAAACAAAGCAAAAAACAAAACAGTACATGCCTTTTTAAGACTGAATGGTACTGAACAGTGTGTTTGTCATTGAATCAGTTTTTTATTTATTTATTTTTTCCCCAGTAGTGCTGCATGGATTTTTAGATGTTTTGTCTTGTTTTGTTTTGTTAGGCACTCTAGTCACACTACCTTGGGTTACCTCCCATGTCTTTCTGTCTGTGTGCGTCTCTCTGTTTAATTCTTTCCGTCTCCTTCACTCACCAATTCTCTCAAACTGCAAGGTCATTGGTGCTTTAAACCACCCCCCCCCACCCCCCGCGGTGGAAATCTACACCCACCTCCCGAGACCCCCCAAGCCTTCCACCATCTATTTTTAATACCAGAAATAACTCCCCTTGCCACAACATGGGGTCCACATGCCTGTCATTTTGAACCTCATTAAAGAGTCACTTAAACCAGTAACACTAGGAGCTGAGGGTTGGACACGCAACTGCGCCTGCGCTCCTTTTCTTGCTCTGTTTCTCTCTTCCCTATCTGTCTTTTCCAAACCAATCGGTGCCCTGTTTCTCACACAAAACCTGACTCCGAAAGGCGGTCGCTCTCTGCAGAGTTCATTTCTCTATCTGTCCTTACTTCTTTGAAAGCAAAGGAACAAGCCCCTCCGTTTGAAAGAAAAAAAGACATAATAGCTTTCATTATGCTAACTCACCATGTGCATCAGTGGGAGCTGAAGGAAACTGAATATCATTATAACACAGTGAATTTCTTTGAACGTAAGTGCTAACATAAACCTGGCTAGACTAAACAGAGCTGTGCATTGCCTTGAACTAAATGGATATTTCTCTCTTCATGCAGTGTGTTTTCAACTAATTGGCACGACGCATCAGTCCCGTAAATGCCGCACTAACTGCTGCATTGAACTGAATGTGGGAACTAGCTAACTACTATTTGACGAGCATGATTCAGAGCTGAAGCTATGTTTAAAAGATGTGAAGAAAAAATGTGTGAAGAGAAGTTTCTTTAAACGGCTTCCCATGACCCCTGTTATTGTTCTCATTTCAGTGAACCTCAGCCAGTAGAAAAATACAAGATTTACAGTGTCTGCAATGTGAAAGTCAATGTTTGGAGACACCAATGGCAAAGTACAATAACTTAATGGTTTAGAAAAAAAACAAAAAAAACAAAGTGTGCAATTTAGCTGTGAATCATTTTTAAACAATAGTTTTAACAATCAATAGTGAAGGGGAAAAAAAGCTGCAGATGCAAATGTTTATGGGAGTGTTAATATCGACTAATACTCAAATGGAACAGACAACAATTGCCGCCCAGTCCAGTAAACATAGAATAAAACGACTGTGACCGTTGCCGTGAAATTGTGTGATCAGCTCTCAAAAGGTATTGATCCTTGATCTTAATAACAGGCCCACAAAGTGTCTGGTGAGAAAGTTTCAATTTTCAGCTGTTTTGCGAGTCAGATTGACGCGAATGCTTTGGGTTAGTGTTAACACAACGGAGGACAAGAGAAGGTTTTACTATCACTCGCTCTAAACCTGGACAGTCTGAAGATCAGCGGGCTAAGGTGCATGCCATTGTATTTCTCAGTGCTGTGGTTTCCAGTCTGACCTCTGCCTAAAACCATTACTCTCTCCCCCACATCTTCATCTTTCAGCTTTGTACCACACTTCCCAGTAAAATGGGTGCTAAAAGTCCCAGCAGAACTTGATCAAAAATATTTTCTGAAAGGCTTCTTGAGAGGTCTCGGGGTAACTATTTATTTGTGTATGTATATCATTTCTAAGACCTAGAATCTTCACTTTCCTACTGTGTAACGCTGCTACTGTCTACAACTTTGTAAAAACCCTACTGCTAATGACTGTTAGTGTAGAGGCATTTCTGTTTTTGTCTCTGTAAGCAGTGTGTGTGTGTGTGTGTGTGTGTGTGTGTGTGTATGTGTGTGTGTGTGTTTGTGTGTGTGCGCGTGCATGTGTGTTTGGGTAAACATCAGTGCTGCAATGACATAAACGTGATGAAAAGGGATGTCAAGTCACGGGAAAATAAGAATCACTAAGTGTCAAAAAACAAGATTTGGCATCTTAGTTGACGGTTTAAGAGGGGGGGGACTATCTCTCCCCCTTCCAACATCAACTTTTTTCACTCACAGACGGAGAAAGACCACTTAAATATTTTTCTGAAAAAAATAGAGGGTTCCTTGAGAAGCCTGCTCTGATGCCCAATCAAGCAAACACGCTGCACCCAAAGCCCTGCCCCCCCTTTCCCTGCAGCCTCGGGCAGATTCAGGCCACACTAGGTGTAAATGCCCTCCGGGACAGAGGGAGGCGCTATAAAGTGAAGAGTGCTGCTAGGCAGACCAGCAACAAAGCCAGGAGCGGACTTGTGTTCTGCAGGTGTGGCGCAGCATTCGTTTCACTTCGGGAAGGCTCAGCTGGTTCATGACTGGTATCGTCTAAAGGAGAGAAGAAGATGCGAGGTGAATTGCTGTTTATGGTACAAACTGCAACAGTACATTACAGACGAGAGAAAACATTATGCGGTGACTTTAATCTCAGATGTTTTGTGTTGTGATCTACACAGCTGTAACCTGACAAAGGTAGAGACAGCAGTGCATAATTGAGGTGCCCGGGCTCCTGTTCATAAAGTTTTGTTCAGTGTAACAATTATATTTAAGGCTGTAATAGTGACGTCTGAGTTGCCATATGAACTTCAGTTGCTATATAATGTTTTCTACTCTCATCCTCAGAAACATTTTCAGTTCATCTCTCAGGTGAGGTGCCTCCTGTGTCTGCCTGGCAGTGGCATCAGTATGTGTGAGCAGCCATGTGCCAGCTGCACCATGGGAAAAGAGATGAACCATGCGCAGCAAAGGAAAGATCAGACAGAACCGAGGACCGGACAGTTACATAACTATACAAATGTGTGTGTGTGTGCGTGCATGTGCGTGTGTGTTTGTGTGGGTGTGTGTGTGTGGTAGCGGATGGACAGGGCAGCAGCAGATGATGGATGAATGTTTTAATTTCCCTCCTTTGGAGAGCATAATAGGGGAATGAGCCAAAAGTAGCATGCGAGGTGAGAGGCAGCCATGGAAGATGCAGGCAGGATAGCGAAGGCGGACAAATAGGCAGGTAGAAAATGAGGCAGCAGGAGAGGCAGGTGGGCATCACAAATGTCTTATGCTCTAGCGTTGATATGTCTGGCTTGTATGTAACATTCCTCGATTTTTAGAATGCAACATCAATTTTTCTTCAATTAATTTTCCAAAATTAAAAAAAAAAAAATTCAGTAATTTTAAATAATACTCAAAACATCAGTTTTAAATGACTAACGTCCTGTATTTGACAGTTTCTTCTCTACTGTATATTCCCAGTGAGGCGGGTCTCTGTGTCGTTTCAGACAATGGGGTGAGCGGGTGCTGGGAATGAAACGGCAGCATGTGGGTGAGATGTGGAGTGTTTCAATTCAGCGACTGGGTGAGACATGTATGAAGACATAAAAGTGCTGCGCGTTCTGAGCACAGAAAATAATCAGTGCTGCGCTACAGAGCCAAACCGCAACTCAGTGAAGAGTAAAACGTAAAATTGAAATTCGCCAAATGGATTGTTGCTGCGTGAATGTGTATGTGTAGACATGTCATTTAATGATTTTGTTTTTTGTTTTTTTTACACTGGCCATGTTAATTAGAAAACACTCAAGTGAGTGATCCTGATAATCAAGACTAGAATATGGCGCTCAACATGCAGCTGGAAGTGACAACAGTGTGAAACATGCGCGTCTATGAGAAAATCATACGTACTGTAAACTGACACATCAGCATGCAGTAGAACCCCACAGTATAATTACACAAACAGCAATTTATAACGCGTAAGCAGCGACGGTGACGTGACACCACTTTGGAAATGTGGCGTACAGTCAGTGTAAGAGAAGCATCAGGCGGGGAGGTGGAGGGACACAGGTCAGCATCCAGACAAACGGCTCGAAAGGAAAGAGGCACAGAACAAGAGACACATGTACAGATGTATGGAGGTCACACTGAAGAGAATCAAAAAAGGAAGCAGGAAGCCATACTAACCTCGTGGTTCTAATGTATTGTCTACTTTGTCGTTTACATCAAAAACACGGTCATGTACGCCTATAGTTTTCACACAGCTGTCTATAACAGAAAATAGGGAGAATGAGAGATCATTAGAGGTATATGCCAAATAGGTTAGTGACATTTGAAGCCCCCCCCCCGACCTCCCCCCCTTCAGCCCTGAAATCAAACATCCCAAGCAACAAAGCTCATGGCAACATTCAGATGAGGTATGAAGTGACCTGAATTTCCTTTGATGAGATCATCTATCATCCTTCTCATAAAAAAAAAATTAAAAAATAGCTTAGAAGTAAAGCAGTTCTGTGATAAATGTAAAGGGGGTATGTTGGACAGTGAGCAAAAGGTAATTGAGGAGGCAGCGAGGTAACAAGAGACCTAGACATAAATTGTTTTGATTTTCAATCCAAAATGTATACTTCAGCAAGCTCTATTACAAAGCCTTGTGTTGCATGCAAACACTTACTTGATGGTCGGACGAAAACTTTGAGCTTCAGGCATGTTTTCCTCCCGTTCTCAGCGATGGTGGAGGCTGAAAAAAAATGCAATAAACACAGGTAAAGAGGGTGTTACTACAATACCACAAGTGCTATCACGTGTGCAGTAAACAGTAAAAATTCCTCGTTTTCATTTCCACCTTCTGCATGAATAGATTTTTAATAATTAATATATTTTCTCTCCTGTAGACGAGTTTAAACTGAGGTAGTTTATTCAGGAAAAAAAAAACACTTTCAGGTCGTTAATGTTGTCTCTTAAGTGGATTTAACAGGGTTAGTCATGGTTTTTGTGGAATAATAGGTAGAAAGTATTTGCAGATGTGCTGGAGAACTCTCTCAGGGGAAAGTGAAGTGCTTTACTCACAGTTTAATTGTAGCATTTTAGGTTTTTGCTTTTTCTTTTTTTTTATACAACTGGCAGAAGCTTAGGAAGGATCAAGGAATTTGCATCATTTCTTTAAAAAAAAAAAAGATATCATGTTGTGCCAATGCTTTGTAATTATACATTTATGTATTTTCCTCCCATAAAGACCTCAACACTTTTCAAGAGACACAAAGTTCACACGCACCGAGGAGGATGTACGCGGTGCATGTACGGATGGTTTGCGGTTGCTGTCAGGAAATGGATCCTTTCCTGTCAAGCCCATGGGGTGTGAATCTCTGAGCGTTAGCCTACGTAGCGGTTGAATCACATCCCCTAAAAATATCATGTGGAGAATGCGCGTGTGTGTGTGTTTGTGCGTGTGTGTGTGTGTGTGTTGTGTGGTTGACCACTAATGGTGTTGTGGTGAGACACCAGGTGCTGTCTCCTGTACACGAGGATAGGGGTCAAACACATGGCACCGCCTGCATCCATCATGGCAGCAGAACATACAGTGGTTTAAAAAAAAAAACCAATATATATATATATATATATATATATACGGTTGGCCTCGTATCAAATGGAGAATAGTGTAGGCTTTTCCACGCTCTGGTGACAATGATGCAATGATGCTAATGCTATTTGCTGTTACTAGTTTTCATTACTATTTTCCCCCCTCCAGCTCCACAGAGACCATATTGTTGCTGTCTTTTGGGCATCATTTTATGTCTTCTGTGGATCATTCCACAGCTGATGCAATGAAACCAAGCATTTCCAAAGGCTACCATTTGGGATCTGTCAACTCCTCTCTAGTGAACCTTTACCTAACCCCTCCCCTCCCTTCCCTCTCTCCCAGCTGTGTCACCCTCTCCACTCGTCTGTCAGCGTGGTCATATCCACTCATCAAAGCTCAACTGACTTGCCGTCATCATATTTACAGCACGTGCACTAGCAAATTTGCAAACATGCAAACAAGATACAGGTTTTCATATCTGTGTGGTAGTCTTGCTACATGTTTTTTTTTTCTCTCATCTCCTGTCAGCAGAATGTTTTACATTCACAAATGTCTCTCTACATGTCACTGCAATCAATGTCCCAGCATCTGTTTCATGTTGAGGCAGTGGTAAAAGCAGTGAGGTGTCTTCTGTAGCCAGGGGATGTGTTTATTAAGAGCATTACTGACTAATAACTGCAGGAAAAATGGTCAGAAGAAATGGAAATCTATTCCATTTTGCATGCTCTCTACTCCCCTGATTTACCCTGAGATCCAGATGACAGTTTCTTATCAAATTCACGCTGCATCCTCTTTCAATCATTTCCATTTTGCGAAGCTTTCTCCACAGCTCATCAAGTTCTCTCTCTCTCTCTCTCTCTGTCCCTCTCTTCCTCTCTCTCTCTGTCCCTCTCTCCCTCCCTCTCTCCCCCTCTCTATCCCTCTCGCCTCATGACCTCGCTTCTACCATTTTAATGTTGTCGCTTCATCAGCTGTTATCTGTTCCTTAGTCATGTGTCAGTGTGCGAGAGAGGTGACTTGAGATCAGATGCTATTCAGCAGATGCAGGGGGGAGGGGGGATGAAGACAGAGAGAAAGAGAGGGGGAGAGAGAGGGCCTTATTATTTCGGTGTGGAGGCAGCTGATGACACGCTAATGAACCTCGGCCACCGTCGCTCACCCACTCAGTCACATATACACACCAGTACCCACACAATTTATGTCACTCCTCTTATTGCTCCACTTCTCTTTTCCACCGCTACTTTATGCTCCCATTTTCAACGTGCGCACACACACACACACACACACACACACACTATCTCCAGATGTCTTATCTTCATCATTGTTGTGGGCAGAGCTGAGTCACAGCCATCGACACCAGCCACTTAGGAAAGGCAGCTGATCATGAGAGAAGTATGGCCCTGATGAAAATGGCAAAGAGCATGTGGGAGACTCTGTCATGATGACAGTTTGCGAAGCTGTTGTGATGCTTGTAGATTTGACCGCAACACGCTTTTCTACCTCCTACACGAAAGAAAATCGTGGACAGGAAGGCACGAGAGTGGACACATATCATGATTGTGTCACCGGTAATGCATGTGGCATTCAGTATTTATATGTTTTCTTTTAGATGTTTGCCTTAAGTATGAAGCTAAACCAGTTTTAGAGTATAAATACAGCATATAACACTTTTATGTTCTTTAACGTGGGAAAAGTAAAGTTGAACCGAGCCTGGATGTGGCCACTGTGTTGACACGCTGTGGATGGCTGAGGTGTGTTGCTGTACATTCTTGACTACAAAGGAGAGATCAAGCTTTGGCTCTACATTCCTTTCTTGGTAGCAACTCTTCATTCTATGTTTAATGAGGATCCCTCCGCCCGGGCCCGAGCCGTCCGCGCCAGCTCCTGTTTATTTTGGATTAACATGCTGCAGAGGGCCAGCTTATTGTTCTTGTAGGCCGTAACATCAACACCTGCTATTCTGGTTCCCATCAGGCGCACAGCCTCAACCATCAATCCATCTAGTCTGAGCAAGTGGCTGCTTTGAAGGACAGGGACCCTGAAAAGAAGTCCCAGGGACAGGGAGGGAGGGGGTAGAGGGGGGGAGTGGGGGCCGGGGTGGCGGATGGCGAGAGCGAGGTCAGGTTACTCCTCCAAGCCTTGTCCCCTGGCTGGTAATGGCTGGTCCCCTCAGTACGCTGCATTATGCATCAGCATTAAGGCAAATGGAATGAAGCAGAATCCAATTACGGAAGAACAAACAGGTGGGCTCAGTGCGGCTTAGGCGCGGTATTGTTTCAATCACAGACCAAGCCAAGCTTTATTGCAACTGTAATGTTATCTGGAAAACACATTTCCTTTCCCCTCTCAATGGAAGATTCAACAGCACATTCCAGACACGAGGACATAAAACCACGTGTCTGGCATGATGGGGAAGCTAAAAGCAAAGTTTAGGTTGGCTAAATACAGCATATATTATCACGGCGGGATATTGATTTGGCGTAATGGCTCAGCTGTAAAAGAATACTGTAGGGTGAGGCAGTCCAACTGCTACAAGAGGATTTGTTTGTTATGTTTTTTTAGCACTGAATCCGGTGTCATCTGGGATCTTCTCGTAGTCCGTGAACCTTTGCCAAGATTTGGTCTGCAATATCGCAGACTACCAAGGAAGTAATCCACTGAGAATACTTGTGCCAAATGTCTGCAAATCTAAACATCCACACTTTATATGAAACTGTATTTTACTGTAAAGCATTCCTTCAAATTGAGTTTCAAAAGCCAGGCCTTGTATGCCATCATGTGAGAGCGTAACATGAGTAGCATCATGTTAGCATGCCCCTGCATCACATCTCCTGATGGCTTTAATAACGGTGCTCTAATCCTCTGATCCCTGCTTATTTGTTGGGATGGTCCGAGTTAGACAGAATGCCCTGTGATGCTGTGTACAGCGTTGAGCTCTCCTAGCTAGCTAATTCTGCTAGCTCACTGAAAAACAGGCCGCTGGCCTTGTCTTTGATTCACTGAGATTGCTCATGTGGCTTACACAGTACAATCCCTGCCAGAGTTTAGATCCAGGAGTCCGAGTTTACACAAACCTGAGTCCAAGGCAGAGAACATACATAGACAAATACCCACACACACACACACACACACACACACACACACACACAGCATTACTTTCCAGAACCTTTGAGCCATCTTCTGCCTGCGTTTCCATCTAGCTAATTAGACAGTTTGCAGCCAGAAGACATTTCTCCTTTCCGTGTACAGAAATCACTGCTGGGATTCATTAATGTTGGTTTCAGGGTGTGGAATCAGTCAAAAGAGGCCAATTTTCAGCTAAACACGTGGAGGAAAAACCTTGAATTCAAAAGTTTCAGACAAAGAAAAGAAGAGAGAGAATATTTACATGCCTCCTTCAATAGGTAATATTAGCTGCTCCACTGTCCAACTCTTTAATACCTGCCATAGCACACACACACACAGTGTGAATTCCAATAAAATGTACATATGCACTGATATAATTACTGAATGAACTTGACAAAATGTCCTTCCCACTTTCAAAGCAGCATATTTTTCTATTAAGACACTTTAAAAAGAGGGAAAAAAATATGATAAAAAGATTTGAAACTACAAACCAACAGACCAGAGATTGTGTACGTGTATGTGCATGTGCATGTGCCTGCCTACACAATATGTATGCGTGCGCGAGAAGATGGAAGAGGCTATCCACTGAAGAGGCCCATTAAGCAGATGTTACAACAGCGAACACACAATAGGAGGGAATGAGGGAGCTGGGAGGAGCAGTGAAAGACGAGGACATGGATTCAGGCAGCAGAGGGAACATAAACTCTCCCCCCGGTGAAAGCTGGCCTTTTGCTCTTCCCTCGCATCTTTTCAGCTTCCACCAAAAGTGATCCAAAGTCATCCCTCATTCCACTTGCACCGAGACAACAAGGTCACAAGCAACGAGGAGAAAGAATGAGAGAAAGAATAAGCTTAGCTTGCCTAATTATACAATCCGCGAGTTTGTCATGATCATCTCCCTTCACTATTGAAAGACAACATAATGACGCTTTAACAAATTACTCTGTATTCTTGAAAATGAAAAGCGAGGAATGCAAAGACTGAAAACTTTTGATTTCCATCATCTCATTCATGTCTTCATACTCAATAAAGTTGGTGATTTATAAATCGAAGGGGGAGTTCAGCTTTTTAAAGCAGCCACTGAATGATAAATCACTGTACATAATAATGTTTCATTACTGCACTTAGTGTATCACATAGAATCATAATATTATTGTTATGGCCTAAGTATCCACCCACTGAATAAACTGTGCCTGTGTGTATGTGTGTGCGAATGCGTGTATTATAATAGAGGAAAAAGAACAAATAAAAGAAGAATAACCAATTAAACATAATGACTAATGCACTGGGTTAATAATATATGTGTTAATGGTTTAATGGCCAAGGATAAAATGTCCTTGCCTATGTGATGATGAATCCTAATCAGCTCCTGAAGACGGCTGTTAGATGCATGAATCATAATGGGCCGAGAGGAACCTCGTGCCCTTTGCATCGCAGCCCTCTCCTGCCCTACTTTCCCCTTCATCTCTTGGCTTTTCACAGCCTTTTCCTGTTTTTCGGCAGACAAAGTGATGACTACTTTATTGCCGGTCAAACTGAAATAACTTGATTAGAGACTTTTCTCTCTCTCGCCTTGTCTTGGCTGTCACCAAGTGTGCCATGACCTAGCTCACGGTCTATTATTAGCCAAGTGTGGCCAGTGGGGTAGCTCGTTGTTTGACTGTTTTCAATTTATTTTTGAAAAGCGGACTCTTGGAACACCAGTGTGCTTGTCACAGCCAAACCTTTAACAGGTTTTATTCTTGTGTTATTGGATTTTCTCAGAAGCCGGTAGACCGAACTGATTGATTTGTTACTTATCTTCTAATATGTGTTTTATGGGCATATGCAGATGGGAGACAAATTGAAGAAACTTCAAAATAAAGTGTCTTCGTATAAACCACGAACCACCAGAATAGCTTCAATGTGACTTGGCATAGACTTTGTAAACGCCACTAGATGGATGGGAAAAACAAATGATACTCCCTCATTTGGCGTTTTGATGATGCGCCGTCGAACATGAGCGAAAATATCTTATAGGTATTCATTGTGTGTTGAGGCCACTGCATATCATTCACATCATTTTCATACTCGACAAACTACTTAGTCACCCTGCCATGCCCTGTATGGAAATATTTGCATTTGCAAAGTTTTCCCATTCATAAATTCGGCGCTGTCACATGCAATCTGCGCAGCGAAAACTAAATATCTGACAGGTATCTGATGTAAAAGTGACACGGGGAGGGTTAGTTAGGGAGTTCTGTCCTAAAATCCAGAGAGAGAGGTGGGATGAAAAGGGGAGACAAGAAATGATATAGTATCCAGGGGAGATGAAGGGGGTGGCATGCCTATCCATCTATCAGGATTATAATAATGCATTCCAGACAGTGTGTATCTGTGTGGCTTTTCTGTCCATGCCTGTGTATGCATATTGTAGATGAGAGCATGTGTATCTGTGTTTGTGTGTGTATGTGTGTGTGTGTGTGTGTGTAGCTCTCTGTCACATTACTCCATGTTGCCGGATCATTTCTGAATGCTGATGACGGGGGTTGATTTTTCATGGAAATGGATGAAAGGGCTGAGTTATGATGGTGTCCATATGCAGGTTCCCCTCCTTGTACCACAAATGGAACGGCACTGGCTCTTTATCATTATTAGCCACCCTCCCATAGCTCCCAACAAAATACAGACTGCATACACCGTCCCCTGCCTCTGTTTCATTTGGCCATTAATACCATTTTCCTGTTGCTGCTGCTGCTGCTGCTCCTGCTGCTGCCTCCGCCTTCTCTACTATCTCTACTCCTTTCTCTTCTCGAGAGCAGCTTGAAGGCGCGCAGTGTATCACAGGATTTATGATCCATCACAAGACAGCTATAGTCCATGTTTTGGAGAATCTGTTTGAGCTTTGTGTGCAGTCCAGTAAAGCAGAACAAGACCTTATGAGATCTTGTGAAAAAAAGAAAAAAAAAAGCCTTATGAATATCAGAAGGTTTTCTCGCTTGTTAGCTTGGTATTTATGATCAATCTTTATTCTTGTGTTGCATTGTGCATATTTGGCATACAGGCATCTGCCGAGTGATTGAAGCCTCACAGAATGTTTTTCATTTTCGCAATCTAACCCTGTGCAGAATCATCGCCCACCAACTCCCTCTGGATTTTGTCGGCCATGTAGCAAAGTGTTCATTTGAAATCCGGTGCAGACTCCACTGCAACGTCCTTCTTCCTTGCAGTGTCAAACCCAGAAATATCTATAAAATAACTCCAGCTGCAAGTGAGACACAAAGGGGTTATTGATTGTTTTCTGCGAGAAGCAGTTCCAGTCCACGCAGGTGAGCGAGTCAGATGGCGAGAAAACGACATCTTTTCTGCCGCCAATCTGCCACTGCATGATCACACCGAGTGGTTTCCCATTTACCACACATTTTACACGCCTAACAACACCATAACGCCGCTCACTCATCTCTTGCAGTGAGCTGCCACTGATATTGGATTTCTGCCCTTCTCAGATTAAAATCACTCAAATACAAGATTGTGGATTGTGTCCATATTAGAAAAAATGTGCTTGCGTCAGCATTCTGCGAGATGGGTTTCACTTAAACCATGAATGCACTGTGAACTGCGACCCGAGCAGAGCTCCCGACTGTCCTCTCTTATCCTGTCTGTCTCTCATAGAGGAATATCGTTCCAAGCCGCAACTCACTCACTGCTAATACTGCATTTTGCTGAGCTGCTTGCATATGTTTTCAGCGTTAGACAGCTCCCTGCGTCTCCCTGACTATGGTCAGAATGCACATCTTTAATGTATTGCTCTGTTAATTCTTTCTCTCTGTGACCCCCTTGTTAGTCTGTCTTGTGTTGACCTGTAGAGAAAACACAGCAGGCGGTTGTCTACAAAAGCATCAGGCTCCTGACTGGCTGTAGTTGTTTTCCTCTTGTCTTCAATTACCTGCCTCTGACAGAAAGAAGAGGCTGACGCTAACAAAAATGAAGAATTATGACCTCCATTTGAGTAAATTCCCTCCGTACTGCTCGCATTGATTAAGCTGTTTCTGTTGTTGAAGCAGATGACAGCAGAACCCTGTCTCCTTTATCTAATTTTATCAGAGATGCAACAAATCAACCTTCGACCCGCATCAAACTCATAGGGCGAAAACACCATTAACGGGCATTTTCTCTGCAGGAATATGATTTGACATCTTAATTTTCATCTACAAACAAGAAAGCTAATCAATCACATCACTGAGGGCAGATTTTTCATCCCCCGCTTCCCTCGGGTCATTTGGCTACAGAAAGTTATTAGAGATGAGGAAAAGATGAATATTCTGATACTGCAATGTTTATATACATGATAAAGTCTCTGCTGTTCTCTATGTGGTTGAATACTGGGTTACTCTAACTGAATCAAATCAGTGAAATATTGATTGGGAATACATTTTTCTATCTTCATAAGACAGTACAGTTACAGAAACGCTATAATAACGTATTTCATCATTCCCCCCTGGATGATGAACTGTTACATCTCAGGGACATGAGCTCATTTCTCAGTAACTGATGCTAACCTCTGCCTCGTGTGCTCCTGTACAGCGACCTCTGCCTCAGGTCACATTGAAATTTCCGTCTAGTGCAGGTGCGCAGTATAGCCGGCTTCAGCGGGTAATGATGCATAAGATTTCCTCTGTTAGCCACGCTACGCTACGCATCCACAGCCTGTAGATAAATGGGCAACAAGGGCAAAGTCTGACCACTGACTTTGTGCTGACCTGGAGATATCACTGTACCTCATACAGTAGAAATGTTGAAGCTAGCCGTAGTCACTGTTTGTGGTGTAATAAGTCGACACTGGTGGCCAAATGAATTTTAAAACGTGACTCATTATGGACCTCATGTTAATGAAAAAGAATAAGTCACTAAATATTTCAAATATGAAAGCAATCAGTCACTAATTACTGTTGGAGGTTCATTATTTAGACACTTGCCCCGAGGCGCTTCAGCATTTCGCCTGTGTGCACAGTATGTGATGATAAGATGAACATTTAATGATCCTCGTGGCAAAATTGTCTAAATTCACCACAGCAGGTGAGGCCATTCAGGACGATTGGCTCTCCCACATTCCTCGGCTGTAGATGATAATATTAGTAAAACATTCTCGTTTCACTTAAGGCAAAACATCTCTTCAAGTATCTCTGTAGTACTTTGAGCATGTTGTTGTTCATTCAGGCCACATCAACAACCACCATAGTGTGAAAACTAAACCCAAGATTGGCCTCTGTGTGTCCGAGTAATAGTACATGTAGAACTAAAGAGCTCCTAAAAACAAAAAGATGCCTGAGCCAAGAAGCTAGAGTGGAATCAATGTTTACTCATGGCTGCACAGCAGTACACATTGATAACTTGAAATTTGACAACAGAGTCTTTATACTCATTAGTAACAATAATGAGACTGGATATCATCACAAGATAGCTGGCAAACCGCCGTCATAATAATAGTCTTAAGTTCAATATCAGCGAGACTGCTTCATAGTTCAATAGGCATCGAGCGTCTCGGAAATCAACCTGGATGCATGAGATTAAAACGCGCTAAGCTCTGCCTTCACTTCATTAAGCAGGTATGACAAACGACTGACGCTACACCGCTCAAAGTGTTTCATCAAAAGGCTTTTTGGGCTCGTTTGTGACAACAAGAGGCTGCAACAACTGCAACCGCTCCCCTCCTTTCCACACAGTCTTTGCTGCAGAGATAACATGCATGCAGGTCCTATCAGGCTTATTGTTCCTGGACACAGACACTGTTTTTTCTGGCTGTATTTTTCTAAGCTCTGACAGAGGTTACCCAAGATCTCTAACACTGAAAGGTTATTTATCTCCACGCTGGAGTTTATTTGCAGGCTGTGCTTTACTGTGACATGACAGGCACATTTAGAATTCTGAAATATTCAACATCTTGCTTAAGACCATTTCAGTAGGACAAGATGCTTGACAACGAGCATCTTTTCACACAGGGGGCTGTTTTCCCTTCTTACGAGACCACGCCCATCGCTTTTTTTTTTTTTTGGGTATCATATAAACTCCAAGGATAATATTCTTTG
Organism: Seriola lalandi dorsalis; assembly: GCF_002814215.2. Lineage (NCBI taxonomy): Eukaryota > Metazoa > Chordata > Actinopteri > Carangiformes > Carangidae > Seriola > Seriola lalandi. The sequence continues at coordinate 337,253 of NW_019525497.1, forward strand.
TTTTAAAGTTTATAAATATTTTTAATGTGCACCCACTGGATGTTGTGCCAAGCAGCTGACGGACCTGTTTCTATTGGACTGTGTAAGCGAAGTTATGAAATGTTTTATGGACGCATCAGTCAAAAGCACTTAATAAGCTGATCAATATAAATGCCTGAAAGATCGCAAAAGGAATATTTTCACCGTCTAATTTAATGGAGTTGTTGTGAAAGCGGAGGAAGCCCCATAAAACAAAGTACAGGCAAAATTTGACCAGCAGTTGGACTTTGTTTGATGTTGTTAAATAAATGAACTGTGCATGCAAATATATGGCACACAGGGGAAATAGAACTTGAAAAACCAGCCAGAAAAAGTTTACTCAAATGACCATCGGTTGTTGCAGTTGATGCCAAACAGACCTGCTTCTGGTGTGCCAACAAGATTAGGGAAGATTTTCAATTGCTGTGTCGTTCAGTTTTGCTGTTTTAAAAAGATTAGAGATAATCAAGTCTGAGCCAGTGTTTTTAATTTGTTTTTTCACCATCTTAACTCCTGAATATTTATAATAATAGTATGTTAAGCCAGAATGTAGTCCCTGAGAAAATGACAGTAATTAGGTTATACTCTTTTGAAAAATTCCCTGTTGTGATTTAATTTCGCAGCCTGTTTACTTATTCCTCAGTTACAAAGTTGTATTTATCTGAATTCTGAAGATTAAAGGAGAATAAAAAATGATGTAAGTCGATGCAACCTGAAAAGGTCTTGTGTGTTTCTAGTGCCAGGGCATGGGGAAAACTTCCTCGTGGTGGTGGTGGTGGTGGTGGTGGTGGTGGTGGTGGTGATGGAGGATGATGATAATGATGATGATGGTGATAGTGATACAAACCGATGCCGCCTATGAATCGGCAGGTGTAGCAATGTAACTACCTCTCTCCCTCTCTTAATCGCCCTCCCTCGGCTTTACATTCTGTCCACTAAAGAGACAGTCGCCGTCTCCCCTGCTTCTTTCTGGACATTCAGGTTGGACACAATGGCGCTGGGAAATCGCATGTCAGATGACTTCATGGTAGATGACTTTAATATCCGGCACAGTAGCCAGAGAGGCTATATGCTAGAATCGTTCAATAGCCAATGAAGCCGCGGGCCACTAAACCAATATGGCGTGCTACAGCAGAATGGATGTGTTCCATGGAAGCCCTGTCGGTCGCAGTGTAATTTAATCCAGCCCTTAGGACAAGCATCTCTCAACAGAAATGGAAAAAAAAAAATTTGTTAGAAATAGAGACTTGAGGGAGTGGATGAATTGTATAACCCTTCACTAACCCCCATCTACGCTCCCAACTTCAGAGACTTCCATTTTTCCCTTGTCTCATTCAGTATGACCGTCAATGCAGATTGGCTATAAAAGCAAAGGAAAATCTGGTTACTTTTGAGCAGACAAATGGGCAAACACCTGGCTGTTGAAAAGCCTGCAGAGAGGATCTCAGGCTATTTGTTTTCTGGACAAGCTTGAGAGAGAAAACACCTATTCACCATGGAAACAACGGCAGACTTTTCTTTTTCTCTACTCCGGTCTTTAATTCTTAAATTGTAACAGAGGAGAGAGCGAGAGCGAAAACATGTGAAATGAATAAAGGGACAGAGGTCCTGGCTGGCTGTCAGCTTAACTGCTTCATAAAAAAAGTGCCAATTTAGAAAACAGATCTCGGCTCGGCTCGGCTCGGCTCAGCTACGCTCCTGACTCTCTCAACGCTGTCCCTGAGATCAAGAGAAAATGAGAAGACACAAGGGTTTGACAGCCACCTGGAGCTGCGTCAACATAAGAGACCAAACTTTACAGATAAATAGACACAGGTAGTGTGTACAGCCAGCAGCATTTAGCAAAAGAGTGTTAACTATCAAGACTGACGCCCCCTCACCTCAGCAAAGTGCACAAACCTCTAAACCTTTCCCTCAACAGCTGAGGCAATAATACAAAACACTGTGTGATACTACGCTAATGCCACCCATATGAGAACATAATTGTGCTTCCTGTTTTTTTAATATCAGCGAATCCCTACATGACAAATGTGTTTTGAGCGAGTGACAGCGACTGCGCCTACTGACGGTGACTCCTCCGTCTCCCGTGTGCCTACAGTCTGTGGTGGGAGGAAAAAACTCAACTCAATTCCACTCTATCACCTTGCTTTGATAAAACCTAATTTCCCAGGGGCTTCAAGTTCAGATGAACCCAGTTAGGCTCGGTTCCTACGCCAAGAAGCGGACAACTTAACATCTAACGCGAGCTGAATGGGAGCAGAACATATAATGCGGAGAGGGAGGGCACTCCTGTTTGAAGGATACAGTATTGTGAAGCAGGGCGAGTGAGCTATAACTTTCAAACTGTCTCAATTTAACTCCCCCCGTGAATTCCATTGCCATTTTAGGGAAGAGTTTTCCTCCAGTGATGAGAGCGGAGTGAAAAGCTCGGCTGAAAGCAGAGCATGAAAGCACCTACTCGGATCACTGTCACGCCACTCTCAAAGCTCTAGTAGTCAACTTGTGAAAACATGGTTGAAGGGTAGTATGTGTGTGCGCCTGTGTGTGCGCCTGTGTGTGTGTATGTGTGTATGTGTGTGTGTGTGTGTGTGTGTGTGTGTGTGAAAAAACCCCATCACGTCAGGAAAAGGTCATGTAGGTTGTTTAGTTCGCATAAAGTTAGGTTACCTTCGGTTTCATATTCTCTCTGTGAATGAATGTGGGCTTTTGGAAAGATATCACACACTTCTAATATTGACATGAAAATTATATTGAGATCAGCTGCAATTGTCTCATCAGTCTTTGGTGTCAGGTGATAAATCAAAGGAATGTGAGGAAGAGCATGGCACATACAGATAGATATATTACGGGGCCCTTTGCTAGCATGGTTGGGGTCCACTTTTCTCCTTTAAGTGAAGGTCCAACATTAATCAGTACAACTTCATTCTGAGTGATAAACTTTATCCTGTGCTGAAATATTTCTGTCCTGACTTGATGAGTGAGACTGACGGTAAATCACACGCCATTAACTTTGCAGTCACCAGAATTCGGGGGGAATACCGTGAGAGCTAACTCCGACATCTTCAAAACACAGAATGATGTAATACTATTTTTAATGATGGTGCTCCGTCTCTCCATTAGTGTTCTGAAGACTGTGAGAATCTACGCCAGGGAGCGTTAAAAGCTGTTCTGTCTGTGCGTGTTGGCCCACTTTATATAATGTTTTTTTTCTTTTCCTTTAATTTCTCACCCATCTGCATATGTGCTTTGTGCAATGCAATCATGACAAGGACTCACAGATGTAGTAGTATTCTCTGCCCGGTCTGAACTCGAAGCCCAAGGAGAAGGGAGTGAAGAGCTGGAACTTCTCTGAAAACTTGAGCGGCCCGTTCGGGGAGTGCGGCCTGTTGCACTCCCAGCGTTTGAAGCCCTTGGCGGTGTGGTCGCACGTGCTGTAGCCATCGTAGTTGACCATGTAGAGGACGTAGCGCTCCGTCCGCTCCTCAGGCACTGTGTCTTCGTAGTGAGGACAGTAGACATCCAGGTAGTCATTTATGCACACGTCGATGTGGTAGTCCCCACGATGGAACCTACAGGAGAAGAGAAGACAGGAAGAGGTTAACCTTTTTGATATTTACATAAGTACAACTACAGAACTCCTGATTCGCAATGATTTTCATGCACTTCAAAAACAGACTCAGACAAATCTAATAATCTTGATATATCTGTGTGTGATGCATCAACATTGCTTCAGATATTATGGTTAAAAGTTGGTTTGAATTGAGAATGTATACGCAGCGAAAGCAGGTTTGATCTCTCAGTATTTTTTTCAGTGGTGTGGAAATTTACAAGCACCAGGGCTCTCATACTCTGGCTTCAATAAATTTGGGTGGGTTGGTTTATCTATAAATCTATCACTGCAACAGATATTCACACACACACACACACACACACACACACACACACACATACGCACACATCTGCCCTCCGAACAATAGCAAACTGAAGTGTCTAACTCAGAGAAAATATTCTTTCTCGAAAAGAGTTACGTTGAAAAAAAACAAAAAAAACACAGACAGACAACCTCAGGCTGAGTGCAAAGTAGAAATGATCACGGGGATACAGGATGGTCCAGACAGTAAATGTCATGATAGGAAAAATACACAGCCTGGCTGTCTCTGAGGGCTGTACACTGAGGCATCTTTACAGCTGCAATGATCTAGAACAGGCCACACAGGGTCAGAGGGCTTGAATACATACAGGCAGATTCATCAAAAGGCCACACACTGTCCCAAGCTTACATCTACACACACACACAAACAAACAAAAACACAATTTCTTCTCTGCCGCCCACAAAATAGGTCTCTTGCCTGTGGAATTTTCACAGCTACCAAAATTAGAGAGAAATTCCTGCGTTGTGAGTTCCTGGTTGGGTCTAGGATGGTGTGACCCTAACTCTGCGGCCACAGGGGACCTCACAGAGAAAATATTGGACACCTGTGAACCTACTAGGTTTGCCCTCAATTTGGCACACACACTCGAAGCGCTCTGAGAGTGACGACGCCAACCACAAAGTTGCACAGCTACAGACACACACACACACACACACACATGCGCGCACACAGCTGGTGCCACTGACTCATTTCACCCAGAGGCCAGGTGGTGTGAGTTTATAATTGAGACCCAGTCTTTAATGTTGTAAGAGCACAACCTGACAAGAGTTTTGACAAAACTTTTAATTGAAAACCGCCACTGCTGCCTATAAGAAGAGCTCCTCAAGCCCCAGAACACACAAGGGGCAGGGCGAATAACAGGCTAAAATAATTTTATCCTGAGGACTCTGGAGCCTCAGGATTAACATACTGAAGCAGCACTCTTGCAGCATGGTGACCTCTTTCTCTACCCATGCAGTCTTCTCTAAGGCTCTCATGTACAAAATGTCCATTTCGTCCTATAAAGATTTTCTGGCTCCTTTTGATAAGGGTTATAAAAGATGAGGGCTATTTTCTAAAACAGTTCTTGCTGTTAGTGGAAAAAAAGTATATGTGATTTACATTGATTGGCAGTAAATGTCTCAGACATCGTTATATGCTGATGAAAGTACAGTGCTGCACAATGGTATAAAAATGTCTCTTTCTCGTTCTCTTTTTCCCCGTTTCTGTGTTTCCACCCACTTATTTTGCCTTCCCTATTCAAAACAGCTCTGCTCTTCTCGCTATTTCAATGTGATGTTTGAGTTCTGACTCTAAAGAATGGATTTTCTAAGATCAAATCGCTGTATATGTGCTGAAAATGCTTATCCTGCTTGGCTGCTTTTACTTCAATCTGCAGTACGTCCAGACAAAGTATGCGGAATTGCAATCACAATGTAAACCACACCACTTGTTTTTGAAGATCAAATAGCAATTTGAGCAAAATCTGGTTTTGGCGCCTTCCCTTGTCACTTAATTCATGCTGGTAATCAGATGATTAATGTAACAATCAAGCGACAAATCGAAACACTGTCATTTCTCATTACTGTGATCATATGTGTCCTCTGGCTCTGCTCTGTATGCCTATGTATGTGTGTGTGTGTGTGCGTCTATGCGAGCAACAGCTAGCATGAAATGCTGTTTTTTCTGTGTTTACCCATGTAGGGTAAATACCAATGTGAGGGTGTTTACAACCAAGGCATGGAGTAGCTCATCTGTAACATCTCATTTAAAACATGTCTATGGAGGTCCAAGAGAAGCCATGCATCTCCCTCACTGCTTTAAAATGTCACTGACTTAATGGTCACATCCTCCCATCCGCTTGCCACAGCATCTGTGTGTGTGTATGTGTGTGTGTGAGAGAGAGAGAGAGAGTGAGAGAGTACGAAAGAGAATGAGTGTGTATGTATGTGCATGTCTGTATATGTGTGTGTGTGTGTGTGTGTGTGTGATGTTTCAGCTGCCCTTCTCTCCCTGCCTCAGCAGTCAGAATAGTGGCTCGTGGCCCTGACTGCAAATGAAGCTGAGGATGTTTGGGTGAGTGAGCACATAAAAAGGGACAGGACAGGCATTTGTAACACGTAACGCACACACTCACTCACTCACACACACACATGCGCGCGCACACACATATATATGCAACAAATACACAAGCAGTACACACCTCCATGCACATACACACCCACGCACATACATTAGGTTTGTGTTATCAGTTCAGCGAGCTCCCTGGCACACTGGCAAAGGAACAGAAGTGAGACAGCCAGAAGCTGCTAATGGCACCGAGTGAGAAAGAGAGTGAGGGTGAGAAACAGACAGGGAGGGAGAGAGAGAGGACCTGGTTCCAAAAAGAGAGTGAAGGAATACAAAAACGAGGCAGCAAGACTGAATACTGCTGATACTATTGCCAGGCTCCCAGTGAATCCAAGTCTTTGCCGGAGTTATTCAACCATGCATTTATCATTAATCGAGATTGACTGTAAATTTTCTCCAGATCTATTCAGCGCAGGATTGTCATCAAGATGTGTCCCAGAAAACTTCTTGTATTTTGTAGGGAGCTGCGTTTATTGTCCTTATAAAAACCCTGTTATCGGGGGACTGATGTGGGAGCTTTAGATGTGCCCGGTGTCTTGTTTATAGCGACGGCAGCCTCAATCGGCTGCAGCAGAAAGAGGAAAGCGTTCTTCTCCACAAAATGGACATGTGTTGTTCAAACATACATCAGCCTCTGTGCAGGACACACGAGCACCAAGAGGGTTGCACCAGTGGAATGTAAATCAAGGCTGTGCTCTACAGTTAGAATCCCAAAGAGTGAAATATAGGCAGGAGTGACAGTACAGTAACACTGGAGTCAATAGAAGAGAGTAATTGCAAAGATACTGCAGGATCAACTAATCCATGGGGCACAAAAGAAAATGTAAATTAAAGCTCCATCGCAATTGGCTGTTTTGTGTGCATCTGTCAGCGATATAGTTCCTGGAGTTAGCCACCAGAATAACTATAGATTTCCTCAGCGTTTAATTAATTAAATTCATCAATTTCAATGAGCAGTTATATGTTGATATACAGTTACATTTACATGGCAACAATGCATTAAAAGTATAATTAAATTGACCACATAAAAATTGATTTCCTTATTCTGTCTGTGTTTGATGAAATAAATATGAAACTTATAAAATGACCAGCTGTTGAGCTCTGTCACAAGAAGGGGGTGGCTCCCTCCACCTGTTACTGTGTATAAAAGAAGGTAGCAGCAATGTGCAACATGTAGCAACAAGCCTGTCAGAGGCGCCGTGGCTGCATTTCGGTGGCACGCCCCAGAATCCATACAGTGATGGCTTGCCTGTTTATTTCTATTAATGTTCCCAAGATGAAAGATAAAAGCTGGTAAAAAAAAATAAAAAATCCCATCAGAAACAGTCCAGATGGAGTTGGCACCGTGTACCCCCGTGCTCCGCTTCCAGCGCCACACACATGCACACACACTCCACCCAAACCACCACTGTCACTTCCCTGTATTTTACAACATACTTCTGGGAAACTTCATGAGCAGCAGTCTTCTCCATCCTTGTGAGAAATGAGTAGCAGCACAGTGTGGCAGCGGAGGCCTTCTAGCAGTAAAATAGATAATTAAGGAGCAAAGTTGGATGCCAGGCTAATTGTCAGATGGTGATAATTACATGTCTTTGTTATGACACAGCTGTCCCAGTGATCTGGGGATCACAACACAAAGCCAGGGAAATCAGCTGGACACAGTGTGTGGGTGCATATGTGTGTGAGTGAGTGAGTGAGTGTGTGAGTGAGAGGGAGGGAGATAATCTTTATTACCGACTGATTACATTTTCACACTGTGCCCTCAGGGCTGAAACTGAAGGGCCAAGTATTGTCAGCACGAACACACTTACACACACACACACACACACACACACGGATACACACACAGATACACAGAGACACGCAAACATAGAGTCACAAACAGAGAGAGAGACTTTGGAAGAGCTTGAACAGTGAAGTGAATGCAGGGTAAGGTGGCACACCACTGCAGTTGCTGATTGGCTCATTTCCATTTCAATTACACAGCCCAGTGACACTGCTGTGCATACACTCGGGCACGCACACACACACACACACACACACACACACCTACACTCACAGGAGAGACAAACACACACAACTGCATGTACACGCAAAGAACCTGCGTGAGCACGCACACACACGCACTGTACCCAATGAACTCCCAGCAGCCACTTCTCTGAGCTGTGCACCGGTGGCTGCAGACAGAAAGCAAAGAAGGACAGGGAGAGATAGCTAACCTGAGTGAAAGAGAGAGACAGAGAAGAGGAGGAGAGAAGAGCTCGGTGGCAGGTAGAGGCAGAGAGCAATCCGAGGCATCTAACCAGTTGAATAAGTGAGACTCAATAGAAAGAGGAACTTTTCAGCTGACAGCCGCATACATTACAAAGTCGGCGCCCCATCTACCTGAGTATAAAAGATAATCTTTGTCTTTTTTTTCCCTCTGTTTTGTTTTCTTGCTTTCTTGTTTTTTCTTGCTCCTACCGCTTCTCTTTCTTGATTTTTTATTTTTTTCGTCTGCCTGAGATTCTCGCGTGGCCCAGTCTCGCTCGTGACCCCCAAATCAGATCTATTTACATTATTTCACCTCTCCCTGTTGAAATTCATACATCTGATATATTTTCAATTCAATATCCTCAGGCAATGGAACGTTGCCTGATAAATCAAATCGCAGTAACCCAGAAACTAGAAAATGTACCGGATCCTTAAGCTAATCTGTGACTGTTTTGTTCCCAAACGTTTTTCTGTATCCTTTTGAGTGTGTGTACACTTAACGCAGGTGTGTGTGTGTGTGTGTGTGTGTGTGTGTGTGTGTGTGTGTGTGTGTGTGTGTGTGTGTGTGTGTGCGTGCATTTTCCTAAAGTGAAAGATCATTTGTTGATTTTGGTCCAGAGGGAAAATATGTTTAGCCAAGAGGAGATGAACTCTGACTGAACCCTGACCAGAGTACACATGCAAAAGGCCTTTTCAGGACCTTTCAACACATACGGCTCAAATGCAAATCACAAACACGTCTTGATATAGTTTGTGCAGTTGCCTAATTACGGATAATTGGTTTGGGAACCGGGGATGAAAGGCGGAGAGAGTAGAGGGAAAGAATTGAAAGACAAAGAGAGGCAGAGGGAGTGAAGAGAGAGACTGTCGCGATTGATCATTCCTTGTTTTTAACAGCAGTCAGAAAAGGGCTCGGCCTTCTATCCAGAGAGGTTTTCTCCGTGTTGTAACTGAAGGCGAAAGGAGTGTAATGGAGAGCAGGGAGATGGGCGAGGAACAGATAACTGCATCCAATATTTACACTCCACAATCATCTTGACTGTAAAATTAAATTCCTCACCAGCCGACCATTTCAACAATTGTCTTTTCTTTGGGACCTGCAGATGGAAAACATTCGTTTAGTCTGATGGACTGGCAAGAGATGACAATACCACCTTCTGGGGATATTCATATTACAGCTCGTAACTCACAACAGGCTATTTCGCAACCAGTCCAACAATCACATGAACCTTAACTGTAACTCGGCTCGAACACTGCTCAAAAAGATTAAATGTCAAATGTCAACGTCTCAGACTCTCAAGAGACACGAGTGTTCAGACAGGTTGTAAACAAGCCGGCGGTGCAGCCAGATTATCTAGACCATCTGAAATGTTGGTAATAATCCCTCCTTGCACAGTAAAACTGTGGTTGTGCACCATACTGGGTTATAGTTGAACCAGAAGTAGGTCTGTACGAACACTTGGACAATCATTTTACCCCGCGCTCTTGTTTTCTTCCGAGAAGGCTGGTTCCAGGAGGTTCTCTTAAAAACCTGCACTATCTCACCGCTTGTGTTTTTACTCGCGCCAACGGACCGGGTTGAAGCAGAGTTGCCACGTTCCTTGATCTCAGTTGGTTCTGATGAGAATGAGTTAACCTTTCAAACTCTTTAAGATCTCGTATCACATTCACGCCTCTGCTCTGACTCGGTTGTAACACCGTCTGAGAGAGAACATGATGCAGCCACCCCAAATACTGCTACGGAGATAGAGAGGTGTCCCAGGAGAAGGAAAGGGCAGTGAAGTCAGAGGGAGAATATGCGCGAGTGTCACTCCTTGATATACAGTGGGGTCCGAAGATCTGAGACCACTTGTGGTCTCGAGACTTTTTGGGACCCCACTGTATGAGTTGACAGCCACATTCCTCTCTGGCTAACTGGCTGATAGGCTTACAGCACCGGGAGGGGTGTGGGGAGAAGACAGAGAGAGATCAGACCTATAGAGTATCACATATTAATCATATGGCCTCTGGGACATGGTGGAAGGCTGGGCTGTGTGTGTGTGTGTGTGTGTGTGTGTGTGTGTGTGTGTGTGTGTGAATGTAACAATATTTTAATATATTTACACAAGATATCTGCTGTAATGGACGAACACACACACACACACACACCGACAGAAACACACTCACACACACATATACATATGAGTATATAGTTGCTAGTCACGGTGCATTTTACTGTGTCCATCTGCTGTAGCTTTATGGAGGGTGTACTCCAGGCTCAGAGCAGGTGGTCAGCCCAGTATAATATACGGACTGTCATCAGTGAGGGACACAGAGACGTACCCATGCATTCCTTCATCTCTCTTTTTCACATCATCCTCCCATCCCTTCCCCTTCTTCTGCACTTCTCCTCTCTAAACCTTCTCCCTACTCCACATCTCTCCATCCCTTAACCACCCCCCTCCTTCACTGCTCCCTCACTCTTCTCACCCCCCCCC
>NW_019525497.1:348061-353316 GCF_002814215.2 Seriola lalandi dorsalis
CCCCACCCCCCCCGTCACCACCAACACCGCTGCCACCCTTGACTGTGATCTTATGATATTCATTTCTGCCATTTATGTCTGTCAGCGCTCATTTTGCCCCAGGGAGACAATGAATTAAGAGCAGTGACAGACAAGTTCTTGTTCTGCTCTGGGTGCGGAGTGAAGCGGCGAGATGTAGGGCTCCAGTGAGCGCTTGATGTCGTCTGCATCAGCGTGCTGAAGCTCAAATCCAAAACAGAGGAAAAAAAAAAAAAGACAGATACTTCCTCTGAGCTCATCTACTCACAACTCTGTCAAACAACCATTTTTATGGGTGTATAACACTGATGTGTGTTGGCCATATATGTGAGTGAATGACTGAGTGTATGTATGTGGGTCTGTGTTTATCTCCCTGTGTGTAAAAGGGTTTCTTTATGTCTCCGCTCGTCACCAAGGGAGTCGGGGGAGGAATGACACATCCCCTCCCCGACATCCTGTCGGACCCCGGGGCCATTCTCCTGAATCACTGCTGACCCAAACCTTCTTCAGTCCCTTTTGTAAATACTGTACTGCTCCGACATGTTTACCGGGACCACATGTGGTAGTATGTGCACGGCTGTAGATGCGTGTGAGTTTATGCACAGTCGCACATGGGCAGTTAGTGTCAATTAATAGCTATCCATCATTGAGTGGGGGAAACGTGTTCGCTATTAATCATAAGTCATTGTTTTATAGTGACAAGGTATTTGGCAGCTGAGACGGAACAGCAGCAATGAAACGGCTCTGAGCCGTGTAACATGTCTTCCTAATGTGAGAGACGGAGAGATAAGCGCTCCCTATACGGATGGGGATGGAGATGAAACCTTGGTTTGCTGTTTACCCCGTCACCTGCGCCCGGGCCAGCGAGCAGCAGTAGGTTCCAGGGGGTTAGATAAACACAAACACCCCACATGGCTGCTAAAAGTTCCCATGTGTCTGCAGCAATTAATGCTTACATAAGTAGAAGTGACATAACTAAACACATGGATGGGCGTGTGTGTGTGTGTGTGTGGTGTGTGTGTGTGTGTGTGTGGGGGGGGGGTTGTAACATGCGTGTGTAAACACAGATACAAGAAAACATCCCCAGGTGCATGTCTGAATTTGGAAACAAACAGTAGGTGATATTGCACAATGTCCCTGGATGGAAACCGTAAATGGAGCTAAAAGGGTCTCTTCAAAGTAGATGAAGCAGTCAGTGGATTTAAAAAAAATGTATATATATATATATTTTTTTTTTTTTTTTTGGGGGGGGGGGTTCAAATTCAAATGTGAACCATGTTCCATCACTTTCTTTCTCTCATACTATTTTTCAAAATTCGCCATACACATATTACAATGCTTAGGTGCATTACATAAGGTCTCCATCTCTTCAAATGGGCTGAAGCTGTAACTGGAGTTTAAAAAAAGGATTTTTTTTTTTTTTTTAATTCAAAATATGTAACATTTCTATGACTTTCTCTCGCACTTTTGAGTAACTCGCTGCACTCTGGAGACGATGTTTAGGTGCGGAAAGGCCAAAAACGCATATACGGAGAATAGAAGCCTCTGCTCACTTCAGTCTAACGCTAGTGTTTCATCCCACCAGGGCAAACATGCAGAACGGCAAAATAAGTACATTTTGAACAATGAAGATGATCTCTTGAGAGCTGAACTACTACTATACACCCACACTTTCAGACTAACAAAATAACAGTTGATCTCAATGGGTCGACACATCATCTAACATGTCTTTGCCATCTTCTTCCTGATCTGGGTTGAGCAAAGACCGGGCATTCTTCTGCTTTTGTGAAATGAGGCGTTTTTATTGACTTTTAAAGACCTATAACCTACTTCCTCAGTTTGTCTAAAAGAGACAGAGTAACAGAGAGATGCATGTGTTCAGTACACCTACGTCATATCTCCTGTATGAGGGGGCTATTACACACATACCTCTCTCCTCTACCTCCTTTTTTTTTTTTTTTTTTTTTTTACTTCATCCGCCTCCTTTGACCCACCTGTGTATGGCGCATTACAGAAAAAATGTCAGCCCACTTTTCTTCTGTTGTTCCTATGTAAGCCCCACTCACTCCCTGTCTCACTCTGCCTTTCAGGACAAATGATCAGCAGATGGATGGAGGAGTGAGATGAGTAGGAAAACTGGCAACAAAAAAAAAAAAAGGGCAGAGATGGACAAAGAAATAAAAGAAGCGCACCATGTGGGAGACACAGGAGAGATGCAGAGTGGGAGGAGGGAAGAGAAGAAAAGCACGTCTGAAAGTTTTAAAGCTGGCGAAATATGGACGGGAAACATGAAGGGAGAGGGGTAAACATGTGGGGAAAAGATTACATAGAAGCAAGGATGAAAGGAGTAAGAGCGGTGAAAAAAAAAAGAGGACTCACAAACATGTAAGTGTCCTGCTTGTTTCCTCTCAGCCCGCCGGTATTTTCACCCAGTGCATTGACCATTAGGACTCACATCACAGCCATGCGCATGCTCATGCACATGCACATGCACATGCACTGAACCCCCCCCCCCCATACTGTATATACACTGACCTTCAAGGTAGGTTGCCATGGAGCTGTGTCAGGGTGTTATAATGTCACCACTTTCATAAAACCCTTGCCCCTTTCACAGTTCACAAACCACTGATATGTGTTACTGGTGTGTGTGTGTGTGTGTGTGTGTGTGTGTGTGTGTGTGTGTGTGAGTGTGAGGCTTTCTGTGCTCTAGGCTGAGTTAGGTATGCAAAACTTAAAGAGGGAGCCATGGGAAGCCAGATGGTAGCAGTTATGCGTTATCTGTGGGATGCAATTGCTTTGCTGACAGAGTGTAGCTATAGTTGTGCCTTGTCTCTACATCACTGTTGTCATGTGAAAGCCCTCATTCCTTTGGGGATCCCTCTTATCAAGTGAGAAAACTCTACAGTTAATACAACCCTTTTTAAATCCCTTCAGAGAACAGTAAAAAATGTATTGTCATCAAGCTACCAAAAAAATGGTTTTCCTCGTCTATGCTCAGATTTTTACCCAGAATAAGCTGAGACTAAATGTGTGTTAGCTGTTCGCTGCTCATATGAGATGCTCAAAGCACACAGCTGAAGAAAATTCCCCATACGTGCATGCATTATTTTTCTTCCTTTAGATAAATGTTTTTGCCTTTTATTTGGAAGTCTGAGTGTCGTTACTTTACAATCATATTGTAATTTTATGTGACATTATCGCAAAGTTTACAGGGAAGATTATTCATTTTACTTCCCTTGCCTTTGAAATTGTATAAGCACATGGAGTTATCCCAGCATGTCGCTATTTCAATCTCCACCAAGGAGGTTATGTTTTCGCCCGTGTCTGTTTGTTTGTTTGATGTTTGTTTATAAGCAGCATTACACAGAACGTACTGAGCCGATTTGCACCGAACTGGAGAGCGGGATGGGTCATGGGCCAGGGAACAACCCATTACGTTTCTGGGCAGATCCGGATCATTTACCATGGATTTGAATGTTTTTCCTCTGAAGTCTGGTGTATGTTGTTTTACATTGGCCTTGGCGGAGGTATGCGCTCTATTGAGCGCATTTTCTAGTAGGCTGCTTATAAAGACAGCAAGTGCTGCTGGGAATCTTAAAGATGTTAACAGTCTGCATCGGTTAAAACTCTGTCCACCTCCCTCAGCTTAACTTGCATATTTTCAGGGTCATTCCTAGATTTCATTCTTGATTACTCCTGGATAGTTTCATATTACACGAGTCTTCACCAGACTGGTTTAGATAAAATCATGTTTGGAAATGTGGTGTTAGGCGTCAAGCACCCACCCCGCTGAGTTAAAACTACATGACAAAGCTTGTTTGGATTCTGATCACAAATGTTTGCTCCAGGCTCATTTTCTCAGTCTTTCCACCATGATCTATGTCTTTCCACCGCTACAAAGTGTTACTTCAAAAGTATTTAATTTAATGGATTTAGCTTGTTCACATAATAAGATGATGCGTCAACCATTCATTTTTACACTAATTACTGTCTTGGGGAAATATAAGTGGGCTGTGAAGGGAAATGCAGTACAACACTGGCATCTTAGATTAAAGGAAGCCAGGCCATTGATCTAAACTCTACCCGGATAATTTAAGAATAGACTAACTCAATCGCTCTACCTCCATGTTGCCCAGCAGACAGAGTTTTTGCTTTATTTTTTTTTGTTTCCTGTGGCCTCCATAATAAATAAATGTAGGCTAATCCCTCGCTGTACTGAAGGATTCTTACTTGTGCCAAATGATTACGTGTTTACAGCTTATGTGATGACATGTTTTCTCACATCATATCATGTTTTGCCGCTGCTGTTATCTGCATCAGTCTAGACGGAGTACACCTGCCTTAGTCATGGTGTAGTCTACACAACACAACGTTGGGAGACAGTGCTGCCACAGCCATCAGATAACAGAAAAACAGCAATATTTCCTTATAGCTGTCATCCTGGCAACTATCCAAATCAAGTTTTAAAATTTGAAACTAGGATTTATTAAGGTCTAATACTTTCAACTTAACGGTGAAAACCTATCACAGTGAACACAATCAGATTAAAGCGAGCTGCACAGCCCTGTTTTCTCACCAATCAGATAACAACTTTCAAGTTCAATCGCAACTTTTAAGAACAATCGAAATTCACCAACGTCCTCGGCGTTATGACTTTGTTATTGAACTGAAGATCTGGCAGACAGGAGATGTGGTTGATGTGGCGGCAGAGGGAAAGAGGAGGTAATTTCCAGAGCATCTGCTGATTGTAAAAGGCAGAGTGTTTTAAAGAGCAGATGGTTCTGGGGAGATGATGGAAGTCCTTCATAACCAGCCTCGGCACAAAGCAACAGCAGCAATGCTTTCCATAAAGGGACTGCTGCTTCTAGTTATTACAAAGTTGTTTTTGTTTTGCTTTTTTAATCACATGCTCAGCCGCAGAACAAACATGTACACATAGCCATGCATAGCCGTCATGTATGTAGGCATGTGCATACTTTCATTATCTGCGAATCTATCAATTATTTCTTCAACAAATTGATTAATCTTTAAATCTATTAAATGATCGAGAAAGGGGACCCAAGGTCAAATTGCTTGTTTTGTCTGACCAACAGTTGAAACCCCCCCCCCCCTCAATGTTTTCTATTCACAATGATAGAAAACAGATGTAGCACATCTTCATATTTGAGCAACTGGAGTGAGCGAATGTTTGGAATTCTTGTTTGATAAGAGCAAAAACATGGTGTGTGTGTGTGTGT
>NW_019525497.1:353386-358286 GCF_002814215.2 Seriola lalandi dorsalis
GGGGGGGGGTGGTCAACAGCGTTTTTTGTCAGTGGGGGGCTGACACATGGGCCTCTCTGCTAATTCCTCATGCCTGTTTAAAAGCTATATGTTCCTTTAGCTCCCACTGTATAGGCATGTGTGGAGTGTAGGTCTGTGTTAAAGCAGTGAGTTCATGTGTGCATGTATGTGTGTGTATGTGTGTGTGTGTGTGTATGGTATGAACAAAGCCTTCTCCGGGACCTTCAGGGTCAGCCTCCCATGGAGAAGCTGTCAAGGTCCCAGGCAGGGGGTTAAGTGGTGTGTCGGGTACATGGGGCTGTGTGTCTTATTGTGGGCAATGCCTGTCTTATATAGGGCACAAAGGGTCACTATATAATATAGACATATGCATGCTCACACTCATACACATTGCCCTCCTCACACTTACACACACACACACACACAGATACAAAATTGAATGCATACATTCACATGACACGCATGTAGGCACATAAATCCCTCAGAAGTTAAAATGTATAGTTCAGGGCCAGTTTGCAGTTATCCTTGTATTGCCCTCTTTATAAATGGCCATGGGCTCTTTTTTTGTATTTATTGCAGACAGACCTTGTTCAGTGTTAACGTACAGACGGTCTGCATGTTTGGCGTATCTGGCAGACAACTCTATTCAACATCAAAATGAAAATCTATGCTGTTTTGAAAAGAAAACTGCTTTATTCAAAATCTTGACTGGTTCATTGCTGTGATGATCAAAAAATTTGTCGCACTACAGTAGCGGATACATGCTCCAAATTTGAAAAAGCCTGAGTGACCTCCGAATGAAAACAAAGTGTATGAAAAGGTTTCTTTCTGCTGCTGGTGGTGATGACTCCTGTTTATTGATACTTTTGCACAGACGGTGGAACTTTCCTTCCCTTTCCTGTTTCCCTCTGAAGAGACTGAGTGTGTTTCTCTTTGGAAAAGAGCAGCAAACAGGATCAAAACGCGCAAAGTGGGAGCAGTCAGTCCTGTCCTTGCCTTTGATCCCGACTCAGACCCGTTTAAAAAGCCCAGTTTGACGGAGCAGGAACTCTGTCAAGTTAACAGAGCTTTGTGTCACGTCAAACAAGCTAAAAGATGCTCAGTGTGCCTTTGTTCTGCTGTCCTACGGAGCGGGCCTCGGGCGATTAGTGTTGCAATACACGCTGCCTGTGTGTGGGAGGCGGTGACCTTACTGTATGTGCATATATGTGTGTCTGTGCAGTGGTGTTGATGGTGGTTGTGTGTTAATAACTGTCCCTATTTGTGCAAGCTTCAGAAAAGGGATAAACAGTCCTTATCCAAACCAGTCATTAGTCGGAGAAAAAGCTAAGCAATGCTGTTAATCCATGTGCGCACACAAGCCAAAACCTCATCATTCCACTTGTCCAAATATATGCACACACGCACAAAATCCCTCCCCATATCATTCCTCTGACAATAAAGATTCTGATTGATTCCTGCTGAACCGGCATTCAAACTAATTGGCCTAGTTGGGTTCCCCCTGTGGAGGCAGACAGAAGGTTTTGGCACTAAAACAAGGTCTGTAGGTCATGTCTTGGTGGGCACAAGCTACATTCTGTTCACACTTCCAACTGTGAGTTCATGAACTTTTGAACTCGCCTCGCAAAGCAGGAAATTGAAACAATAAGCTTTGGAAAGAAAATGAAATTTCAACACAGAGACAGGATTTGTTATACTAGCAAATGATTTGGCCCCTCTCTGCCTGTTTATTTATTCACTGTGGTTGGTTTTGGGCAAACAGAGAATTCCCCCCGATCTACGCACGCACACACATACATATTCACAAAGGGGTTTTTATGGAAGCAAGTGGTGACACACTGTGGACAGGTTTTAGGAGGTTTACCGACATGTGTGGTCTAAAGTTAGCGCAGTTGGAGAATGCCTTCCATCCTTGCGTCCATCCATCCCTGAACGTACACTCCTCCCCAGCTGTCTCCTCCATCTCATCCCCTGACCTGAGCTGGCTGTCAGGGCCTCCTGCTCCAACATAGCATTCTGCACATTCGCCACATACCACGGCTGGGTACAGCAAGACCTCATAAAATAAAATGACTATCAATCTGTATTATCAAAGAGGTTCCAATTGTCACTTAACGACTACAGCTAGGACCATATGTTGCACTGGGTATGGTACATATGGCGTATTATTACAATAATCTTTAATAGTTTGGGGGGGGGGGCTAAATGGATTTCACATTTTTTGGCTTTGCAACATTAAGATAATGTAAACTGTCTGTTCGAATGAATTCTTTCAACCTTCTCGCATGTTAATTGCAGCAATATCATTTTGTTCATATTCACATTAACAACGCGACGGTGATTCTGGCCAGTATTATCCCCTCTGTCTGTCCTCCATTTTGTCCCTTTCTCACTCCACCTGCTGGTCTCTCTCCACACTCCGATGCCAGTGTGTCGAAAGCCTAAACCGCCTGGTATTGATGTCCCCATCAGGACACAGCAGGGGCCCCTTCATCACGGACACACATGCAGACACACATGCAGACACACATGCAGATGCACAGATGCTTGGGTGAGATGTCCCAGTTGACGCATTAGTCAAGCGCTTGTGTGTGTGTGTGTGTGTGTATATATACGTATATGTGTGGAGGAGATGGTCCACATCAAGACAACGGCGTAGGTTTGGCTGAATCCTCCCACAGGTGTTAAGGTTCAGTTCAAACACAAATCATTTCTCACACTAATCCCCGCTCACGCCCTCACCTGCATGTTTTACAGTTTCTGACATTACACAGCTGTTAACAGATCCAGCCATATCTCCTGCTTGTTTTTCTACGGACGAGTATGCCTTTTTCAAGCAGTGAGATAAAAACATAAATTCCCATAAATACTGCTGACCTTTTGTTTTTCTTTTTTTATTGCGGGGAAAAAAAGAAACATCAGGCAGATATTTGGAGAGTGAGCAAACAGACAGATCAAGATAAGGAAAAGACCAAAAAGACCAAACGATCCAAGACAAACTTTTTTTATATATATGTGATGAAAGTAAAAAAAAAAAAAAAACTTCACATTTCAAAGAACATCATGGGTGTGAGCTGGAAAAATATGATTTTCAAAGAGTGAGAATGTCATAAGGTAACAGACAAAAGAAGAAAAGGGGAGGAGATTATCAAAGTATTAAAATGAAAATCATATGTTAGTATCTAATTGACCATCTCTGCAGTTCAGCACATCAGCGTGCTGTGTGAGGCATTCACAGGGGTTGGTTTAATATCAGACTCCGGTTTCATGCTGTTTGACTGAAATAGGCTCATGAGAAACACTAACTTATGGAAATGGAGAGAGAGACAGAGCGATAGAGAGAGAGAGAGAGAGAGAGAGTGAGGCGGAGGGAAGAGACATCTGTTAAACTACAGAGAGCACTCGCACGTCTCATTTGAGCAAATTTGACAGATGACAATGGATCAAAGTAATACCAGAAACAATCAGTGTTTTACAAAATACTACAAAAGTCGAGGCTGCCGTTTAAATCACTGACTTACAGATGGTCTTTAAGACAGACAGACAGACACACACACACACACACACACACACACACACACACACGTCACAGACACTTTCACAATTCATCAGCCCCAGACTCTGTATATCCCCCCCCCCCCCCCCCCCCCCAAATGAATGAGTGGTGAAATATTTTGATGAATCACGAATAAAACAGCTGAGGAAATTATTTGATGGAAAAGCTTATTTATTTATCAGGAGGATGCGGCAAAGGGTGGGGAGGAGATGTGGGCGGTGAAGGGAGGGAAATCTGGGATTTAGTGAAGTGGGTTATGGGTAATATTTCCACATGCTTCCCGGTCACAGTTGGTTGGCCTTAAATTAAACCGGCGCGCAGGAGGGCACGGCAATACTTTTGAACATGTATGCATGCGCACAAAGACACACACACACACACAAGTGCAAAAAATAACACGCATGTACTGCGCAGACACACATTTCAAACATGCCACAGACTCGCAAGGGACCGAGTGAATCAACAGAAATTGTGTTTATATGCCTACATCCAATTGAGCTGCTCAGATTTTCATTATGAGCATCTATACTAAACAAATAGTGTCTCACATTAGAAACAAACTGATGGCCCAACCACCAATGAGCATCATGAGGGGAGAAAAAAACACACACACACACACACTGAAATGCATACACTCAGGAAATGCTGTAATATAGCAGGCGTACACTTCTGAAGCTGAGCGTGCTCTTGCATAAAACATCAGGCGTTGAGCATTTTAAGTGCTTCTATTGTAATCAGGCCAAAGCCATAACAGCTCCCATAAAAGGCCTGGTGAGAGTGGCTGAAGGTCCATTTAGGCATCCAGAACAAAGAGCATCACTTGATCAATAGACAGCCTCGTTAGGGCAATATGCTGTGGCGGGCACATTCTTAGACACAAGGGGGATGACGGTAGGTGGGTGTGACAGGGCAGGGGGTAGATGGAAGATGGTCCCCGGGGTGTTCCTCTACTCACGATGCTGGCTTTGAGCAGAAAAGCAACAGTGCACAAAGTTAATATTACAGACATGAGAACAACAATCGCTAACCAAGTGCTTTGTGCTTGTGAAAAACTCTAATGAGGCCCTGTGTGTGTTTGTGTGTGTTTGTGTGTGTGTGTGATCGAAAGCCACTAAAAGCTCTTTAGGGGCACCTTAGGGAGCTATCCTTCATGACTTATCAACTAGGCAGACAAGCAAAAGTGTGCATACACATACACACACACACACACCTACACGCACTTATACGCACAAAGTGGATCCTTAATGAACCCTTGTCAGTTTGAAGGGAACAAAGGTTAGAGAGAAAGAAGAGAGGGAAGAGGAGTGGAGAGTGGGGAGAAAAGAAAAGAGTGGAGGGATGGAG
>NW_019525497.1:358381-360846 GCF_002814215.2 Seriola lalandi dorsalis
CCCTCTGTTTCTTTCTCCCCTCCCTTCCCTCCATCTCGCTCCGGTGCAGAAAGGTGTGGAGAAAATGAAGGGCAGACGGAGATATAGGGAGACAGAATGATGGAGTGTGCACCTCTCATGAATAGAATTAGAGAGGAGAAAGAGGGAGAGGAAGTCAGTGCGGAGATGGAGTAAAAAACAAAGGCAAATAAAGACCAACAGAAAGTGAAGTGGAATGACAGTAAGCGCCAAGTGACAGAGAAACACAGAGAGAGAGAGAGAGAGAGAGAGAGAGAGAGAGAGAGAAGGGATGCTGTGCAGCCTACCAATAAATCTACAATAAATCTTTTCAGCAACACACTTCAGATACATGAACAAAAACAGAAAGACCAAAAGAAACGATGGAAAGAATCAGACACGATCACATCCCCTGGTCACTCACACTGGCAGAACTACTTTCCACTATGCAGAGGCAGTATCATCTCAGGTCTGACTGGTAGCCTAAAGAGCGGCGGATCAGCTTGGCAGCAGCAGTTACATCCCCGAGTCAGACATTTGCATGAAACTAATTTAGTTTTAAACTTCAAAAACAGCACGTAGAGCTTTTAATCTTCCCTCTTAACAACATTTGTACAATTGCTTAAAAAAAAATGTAAAAAAAAATCCCCATATTCATGCTGTAAATGTAACAACTGCAGAATAATCCTTTTTGTGTTTGTTACTCTTTACACGCACTAACAGAAAAGAATAGAAAACATAAATGATACGTACATACACTTACATACAGCAGTAGCATGCGGTAGGTGAGCTATAAAACTGGGTCAGACCCAAATTCTGTCAACCTAAAATAAAATACTGATATTAATTATATATGATGTTGTTTTTCCACCGTAATTCAAAACTTAACAACATCTGAAGCCACACCTGAGCTCCCCGCATGGCCACAGTGCAGCAGGTGAAAAACCATCGCTCTGTACTTTTCTCAACTACCCTCTATTGCACAATTATTACACACTGCTTCCCCCTTCCCTTTCACGATCTCCTTCCCTCCCTTCCTTCCTTCCTTCCTTCCTTCCTTCCTTGCTTTCCTCCCTGTTATTACCCCGCTCCTGTTCCCTGCCTCCTGGCTGTCTTTTGGCAGCACGGGAGGGATGACAGATGAGAGCGAAGAAACGAGAGACGGAGACATCAAGGAGAGAAAGAATGGGCTGTTGTTTTACGGTTGCACCTCGAACATTTTATGGTAACGCTACGAAGATTTGACTCCAGTGCTCACAGCAAACGCACTGTAAACAACAGTAATGAAACAGCTCCGCATGCAATTTTGAATATTTCCCAAATATTCACCAGCCTTTAGAAAAACTGATACGTAGCTCTGCAAATGTGCCTCGTGCAAGAGAGGGAGACAGAGTGAGACAGGGATTGACCAAGATGTGAAGTGGCCCACTGTATTTCCCAGAGGGTCATGTGGAAACAATAGAGGACAGATGATGGTGTAAGAGAAAGAATAAAGGACATTAAGGATGGTGTGAAAATTCCCTCTTTAGCTGCAGTCGGGGCTCCACTTAGGGCTGCAATTAACCTGAACACTTAACCCCCATCAGAGAGACAGAGAGAGAGAGATGGGTGC
Source organism: Seriola lalandi dorsalis (assembly GCF_002814215.2). Classification (NCBI taxonomy): domain Eukaryota; kingdom Metazoa; phylum Chordata; class Actinopteri; order Carangiformes; family Carangidae; genus Seriola; species Seriola lalandi. The sequence goes on from NW_019525497.1 coordinate 359,991, forward strand.
TGAGACAGAGAGAGAGAGAGAGAGAGAGAGAGAGAGAGAGAGAGAGAGAGGACAGTCTAAAACTGAGCAAAAGCAAGAAAAACTCCCAGTTTTCTCAGACAGCAGTGAACGTTCTCCAGACTCACCACACACACGATTCCATTTAAGAAGGATGGGCCATCTGATGAAAAGAAGATATCTAATGAACCGAACGGCAAAATTACACAAACTACATCCACAGCGAGCGAGCACTTTTGTCTCGTCTCTTGAGTGTGCTTCTCTACATACGCTGAATTATCCTGTATTAAAAGCACTCTTTGCCAAACTGCCAAGCCCACAGCATGCCTCCACTTCAGACACAACGGATTTGTACTCTGTGGTTGAATTTGTTATGACTCTGACGTGGTTTATTAGATGTCTCCCTTTCACTTTTCCTCTTTCTCAGAGAGGATTTGTTACATATTTTTTTTTTTTTTTTTTTTTTTTTTTAGTGATATCCTTTTAAATCCCCACATTGATCCAAGCCAAAACTCTGAGAATAAATTCCTCTGGCAGGGTGATAAGCAGCTGAAGTATTGCCCTGACAGCAAGAAAGGAAGCCGAGTTGGAGTCTTTCCTTTTGTTTTCCTGCACTCAGTTCTGTTCCATGAAGTGAAGCTTTAATGGCATGACCATTGATTAAAACCACTGCCAAAATGCATGGCACAGGGGAGTAGAGACAGGACAAAGATGTCCAAAGGAAAGAGAAACAATATGCAGGCTGTGAGTGTGATGTTTGATGTCAGGAGATTTGGAAAAGAGACAATAACTGGAAGACAGACACTGTAACACAGGGCTATGCTTGTGCACTGCATATGACAAGCACCCCCCCCCCCCC
>NW_019525497.1:360866-385121 GCF_002814215.2 Seriola lalandi dorsalis
CCACCCCCCACATACACACACTGCAACAGATACAGGACCACTGCTGAGAGCAAGACTTTTTTTTTTAAAGACTGTGTGTATGTGGTTAAGCTGTTCAGATAAGTCACACACACACACACACGTTCTTCTGCGTCCTTCAGTCTGTCCATCCGCGCATCCTTTCCCTCTGTCAGTGCAAGTCCTGTCTCAACATGTATCTCCACTTCCAGCTCTGCCTTGCCACTCTATCATTATATCTTCCACTGCCATCCTACTCCTACTCTCATAATGCAAAGGCATATATACACACACACCCACACACACACAGTACACACACACACACACACACACACACACAGTACAAAGTCCTTCTAGCTGTTGGTCTCCAAGACATTAGACATTTGCTAGAGAAAGTGACAGAGGACAATACCGGAGAAAACAATTTGTTAAAGTATTATTACTCATAATTGTGCAATTTAGCCCAAAAGCACAAAGAGAGTTTAATTTAGTCTCAGTGTCTACTAAAAATGTCTCTCCTCTTGTTTAAGTGCCTGCGAGACACTGCTGAGATGGGACAGACTCGGCCAAGTTTAATTGCCTTCCCTTGCGTCTGACCTCGTCTGGGACATCCCAATCATTAACAAACATGGCTGACATTTTCATCAGTTGTCTTGTATTGTCAGCAGCGGAGCGAGCTCCATTATCAGCTCAGCCAACATCAAGACGGAAATTATGCTTGGTGATGTGACAGGAGGTGAAACAATACGGTGAATGCCCGGATCGAGATATTGGCACACCTTCAGAAGCCAAGTTCATTTTTTATTTTATTAATTAAGTATTTTGTGTGGAATTTTACACTTGTTTTTTTTATTTGTTTCACAGGGACACATTGCACAACTAATTGTACTATATACACTCGTCAGTTTATTAGGAACAAACTGTGTTAAAGAGGTGTTGATTCAATTGCACGATCATTTCGGAGGCTGCAATTTGTGGCGCCGTCTAATTGCTTTCCATTCTGCTCTGCTTTGTTCACCCCCATTCAAATCAATGAGGGCAGGCCAAATAACACAGCCACCTCTTTGTATAATGCAATGCAGTTAAACAGGAACTCAAGAGTCATTTAAGGGGAAAACTGAGTGTAAACTAAGAAATCTGAAGAGTACTTCAAGATAATCTGACTGAAAGCTGGGGCATTTTCTAATCTGGGATGGATTCATCATGTATTGAGTAAAGAGTAATCTGAGAGAGCTCATCGCTGTGATATATTACCAAATACCATCTGGCAGGGAGGACCACAGTTAAATGTTGACAGTAATGACAATTTAGATCACCGGCCTTATTAAATAAAGAGCTCATTTGTGCAGACATATGGCCAATCAACTCATTGCCTGGCACTTCATCATGCACGCACACACCCACGTGAGTGTACACACACACACACACACACACACACCAACAAAACAAAAAGCATAAAAGAGAGAGAAAAAAAAGAAAAACTCTAACTGCATGCACATTCACACACAGATGACAAGATATCAAGACATGCCTTTGGCTGAACACTCACTATGACGTGTTTCGTCGTAAGCCAAGTCCTGTTCGCTGAACATAATTGACACTTTTTGCATCAGCACAGTGAATCTTGTAGTGTACAAGATAAGTTGAAGACACAGACTGGCACATGAACACATGCAGTTTGTGGCTGCGCATGCTTGTCCAAAAAAGCATCTATTCTTCCCAGTTTAAACATGATCTTTCTCTATTTCTCCCCCTCACCCACCACATAAATCAAGCATCTGCCAGTTTGCTAACCAGCAGAAGCTAAGGACTGTAATACTGTTTTCAAAAACAGAACCAAGTCCTGGAGGAATATTCTCAAAAGCCCAAGAGTAAAATAAACATTTTTATAGCACACAGACGCACACATTACTCATACGTGTACGACTCTGTGGAAGCGAAAAGAAGAGTTGTGCGATTGTTGGTGTGGGGCCTTAGAGCGAGGACAGACAGACAGCTGGGACTATCTTTATTGGATTCCTCATAAACACTCCAAGTGTTTGTGAGAGTGGGTGTCTGTCTCTCTGTCTGTCGTCCACATGCCTGGTTTGTAGGGTGGGTGCAGGTGTTGATCTGTGTAAAATGCTCATGACGCAGCTCCTGTTTTCCACACTTGCAACTGGCATTAAGCTCTAAGTGAGCGAAGGCACACACACACACACACACACACATGTACGGGGATAACATGAGAGGGACAGAAAGCGGAGAAGGGAGAGGGAGGGAGACAAATATCCTTTGTGTTCTCCAAACACAACCATCTGCATCATCTATCTAATCTTTTGCCTTTCTTTCGTTTCGTCCATCCTCTGCTCCTCTGTAGCTTTCAGCCGCTTCCAGCGACACAATAGCTCCTGTTACGCAGAGATCCCGCTATATTACTGTTAAGAAGACCCTTCATTATTCCGCCTTTGCTTGTTTACACCGAAACCAAACAAAGCTGGCATATTGCCGCCCCAGTATGTGATTTTTAGATAGCATGCCGGCGTTTCCTGAATCTAGAGGCTTGACGTGTAACACAACAGTGTCAGCATCTGTCCCCCCGCCACGCCGGCTCTGACTTTTACATGGACGCCAAACCCTCTCACCCCACCCCTGTGCATAAGGGGCTGTTGTGATAATCAGTTAGCTCGTTGTGTCTGTGAAAGAAGGGAGCAGGTTAGCACTTTAAATGGAAAAAAAAAAAGATTCAGCACGAAACTCATTACTCATTTAGATCGAGCTGAAAACATCAATAAGAAGAGTATTCGGAAGTGACTTGGTCCTTTGTTTCGGTTGTATGTCCACATACATACAGACACTATTAAGAAATGGTTTTGTCTGGTTTGATTTGCAAAGACTGCAAAAGCTCGAAGTTATGTCTGTATTCATGACAGCCAGAAAAATATCTTTGCGGGAATCAGATTACTGACTCTCAAACCTGATAACACGCAGTACAACTATTACTAAGCTTTCAGTTGTTTTTGTTCCACCGTGTATTCATAACTGTTATTACAGTCTTCCCCCCCCACGGTGTCTTTCACTCGGTATCGCTCCTCTTTTGTCTATTTCTCATCTTCACACCTCTCTTGCCTCTAATCCTCGCCCGTCAGCATGTCACTCCACTCTTCCTTCCATCTTTCGTTTCCACATCCCTCATCTAACCATCTTACTTTTCGTTTTATCGCTCCGCTCACACCTCTTCCTCCACCTTTCTTTTTTCGTCTCCCCTCTCCTATGCTCTCAGGTGAAGTTTAGATAAGGTTAGAGGAGGGGATTAGTGAGAGCTCTCTGCCATGTTTGCCTTTGGCACAGAGGACAAAAGGACTGGGACGTTTACACTGCTCCGCCATCTCCATTCACCTGCCTGTGTGTGTGGAAAACAGCTATGCAAGGACACACACACACACACACACACTCACCTGTGTAATGACTGTGTCACCGTGCCCCAGTTATGAACTGAATCAGCATAATCCCTTCACACTCCATTAATCAAGAAAAGGCAGGCTGTAGTCTCACAAAAATGCACAAACACACACACACACACAGAAAATACAGTGCTGACACATATCCTCACCCTGTGTGGTCTGCCAATTTTAGCTGGTCCCATGGGCTGATATTACTGGTCTAGTGAACCAAGTCAGACACAAAAGAATCCACAATAGCATGCACAGTCTACAGGTGTGTGCACATATTTTTTTTTTTTTTTAAGAGAATATGACTCAAGCTGCTGAAGACGACATCCTGTGCAGGGATATTACAATATGATTGGCCTTGTTTCCACCACAGGGCCGAGCAGAGCTTAGCAGGTGGTTCTCATTATTGTAATATTCGATATCTCTCAACATTTCTCTTTCTGTTCTCTTTTCCCCATCTCGTTTCCCGCGGAGATGATTAGTTAGCTCACACTTCAGCCTTTAATGAAGAAATTTGACTTTCGATCACGCGCTGTAAACATCCCGTAAACTCGTGCCACCTGACCAACGCGGGTCCCGTTTGCTGTGGCAGTTCCCTTATAGTGCCTGTCATCCATATCGCTCCCTGTGCTGTGCCTAAACAACTGCAATGATAGCTCACGCTTGTGCATGTGCCAGCTGAAGCCACAACACTCAGGTATTGCTGGTAAGGGAAAAGCTGCCAGATTATCCCGTGTTATGATCACAGATTTCTCTTTTTCATTTGCAGAACTTTTCCATTTCTCTTCCTACGTGTCTAAAAAAAACCAAAAAAAAACCCCAAAAAAACAAATACAGTGCTAAATGATTCTCTGCTGCAGGCCGGCGATGACTAATCCTTTACCCACGACTACTGGGACAACATTTCTGTTGTAGGTCAAGTGAAGGATGAGGCGAAACATCCATATCATAGTGCAAATTTATATTGGAGTATTTTTCAAGCCAGTAACGCCTACACTCTTAACTATCCGCTGCCTATCCGTCTATCCATCAGTCTGTCAGTCCCAGCTGGGCATAACCTCAGGGCTGAATTGGTTGGTGGTCCAGAGCAGACTGTAATCTGGAGCTCCTATCATCGGGGATTCGCTCGTCTGCCTGTGTGATCAGACAGACAGAGTGCTGAGCATTTGATCACCACTGATACCGAGCCCAGTGGGCGTTGAGCCACCGCAGAGAGACACGACAATCAGTGAAATATATACACAACAACACCAGAGAGCATAAGTACAGATTTACACACACACACACACACACACACACACATATACGCGGGCCACAAGAAATCGTATACATGAAGATAGACTGATTCAGTGAGTGGGCAGAAAAAATATTGAGTTAGTTTGGAGAAAAACAAAGACAGAGAAAAAGAAAATAAGCAAGGGAGGGGGACGAGTTTGTGTGTGTGTGTGTGTGTGTGTGTGTGTGTGTGTGTGTGTGTGTGTGTGTGTGTGTGTGTGTGTGTTGTTTTTCGAGCACCCACCTATCAGTCAGGGCCTGCAGGCAGGGAGCAGAGCAGTGTGGGTAGGAGAGGTGTCAGCTAATCTGCCATGATTGATGTGTAAGTCCAAAACTGATGAAACTTTACTGTACACCGCAAAGGTCCACGCAGCGTCGCGCGCACAGACACGCGCACGTCCGCACACAATACACACAACGCGCAACAGTGAATGACTGTTCCTGGGGGTTGGGGGGATGCACACATGATAATCGCACGTGCACCTTGATCTACTACCACTCACAGCTCATCTCTAAGCCGCTGTCTGCATCCTCTAAAGCCCGAGATTTTCTGCCATAGCTGAGGCTTTCGGTGAGACATGCTCTCCATTTCACCTAATTGGCCATGAAAAATGGAGGACAAACATAAACAGCGACTGTCATTATGTGCGTGCATGACCCGCATGTGCTCGTGTGGTGCGAGCGACATTGTGCGTGTCCGCATTTATGTATATATATATATATATATATATATATGTGGGAGCCTGGAAAGCGTAAACTGAGGGTATTCTATTTGTTTTTAAGCCTAATTGCCGAAATAACAGTGTACTTTCAAACAGCACCCAGATGTGGCGAGCTGGCTCGACTATCAGAACACCCACACAGAACTGAGAGAGAGAGGCAGAGGAATAAACAGAGAAGAAGGGACAGAAGGAGAAAGACAAGAAGAGTTTTCTGTCAGAGGATAATTTTCAGAAAACAATCAGTTGAAACGAATAAAGAAAGACAGGAAAGAAAAGGTGAAATACAACCACATCAACCTCATCTCTTCCCTTGTCTGTCATGTGCTCAAAGTCCTTTTCTCCAAATAGTTACACACACACAAACACACCCTTCACCTCCTTGAGAAAGGACCTCCTAAACAGTGATGTCACCGGTGTGAGAAGTGAGCAACAAGGGGTGTGGACAGAAGTTTCTTGTTTTTCTTTGTTTACAATGATTCATCTGGGTAGCTCTCAATCACAGTGTGTTTATAAAGGAACGATCATCATTAAATATGCTAAAGGTCTGCGCTTTGAAGCAAAAAGCAGCTTGAGCAAGTGAAGAAATAACTTTAAATGTAAGCCTTTAACTATTTATATAATGACTCACTCGATGTTTTCAAAAGAGCACTTCATAATCGCCAGTGCGGTCTTTCTGCAACACTCTCTATTTCTTGTTAATTCCTCTCTTCCCTGGAGGCTTTGAATCATAACCAGACTTTGGTGCTGGACCGCGGTCAACCGCCGTGCTGCACAGATACAGTGTCCTCTATTCAAACACACACAGCCACAGTATATACAGCGATGAGCGTGGTGTAGGTGTTGCTATCTGAACTCAATCTGTGTAGGTCAAACAGGGATTAAGTGTTCTGTACAGTACAGATGCAGGTACACACACACACACACACACACACACACAAACACCGGCAGTGGCTATGGTATGTCAGAGAGGAGAGCAGTGCATGTGGTCTTTACCGTAGCTTTAAAATCAAAGAGTGATGACGGTGTTTATGAACCTTATTGTGAAAAGTATGAACATCGCTCTACAAGAAGCACAAGCCCAGCTAAGAGCTTTCAAATGATGTTTTAATTTGCTCTTTTTGCGATATATTTGCGATGTTTGATGAAAAGGAAACCAACAAGTCCTTGGAGGTTAATGACAAAATTGGTGTTTTGCCTTTGCCGAAGAGAACCTGTATGACATTTACAAAAGTGATTCATATGACTGTTTGCTGAGCTGCATCCTCTATGGTAATGCTTGTTAGGGAATGATCATTGCTAAAAGAAACCAAGGTTAACTGTCGGGCAGAGACAAAGTAGATGTCGAAGTCCAATATTCTGTGCATCCATCCATCCACCGACCTCGTCCCTACAGCTTTCTGCGACGCTGTAACAATGCCGAGGTTCTTCTGGGACTGGAGCAGTCATCATTCACAACCACAAGAGGCTGCTTGTCAGGAAAAAAAAAACCTGAACATGGGTCTTTTTTAGTATTTGAGGCACAGACCAAGTGAGGTCAGTGCCAAAAGATAAAGGAGTTAAGTTGCGTGTTCATCCCAGTCTCATGTCAAACTTGTGAGGACAGGCCGAGCAAACTTTCTCCAACCTCCTGCTGCCTGAAGTGTGTGAGGGGAGACGGCGTTGAACGGTGATGCTCAGAACTAAACATTAATGCAGGAATGTTGTTTGTTCTCTGTTTGACCAAATCCAAATTCCCACAACAACTTACGAACACTGTGTCATACACACACACACACACACACACACAAACAAACGTTTAAACCCACAGCACACATGCATGCGCACACACTGAAACGGCACAGGTCCTCTCTCTTTTTTTCCCTATTGCAATTAAAACTTAGAGTGTCCAGACAGGCAGAAAACAAGGAGACAAATGCAAAGGTCCTGCAAATTTCAAAAGCCTCCCAAACAAATCTTCAGTAGGTCCCCAGAGCGAAGGGGGCCTGGGTTAGGATTAGAATCAGAATCAGTAGTAAGGGACATTGACATTCTACGCAAGGTTTGTTGATGGGAAACTTTGGCAGGCTTGTTCGGTCGTGCCGGCCTGGAATTCCTGATGAGGTGATGTCTATCTTATCAGGGAGAGATGGTAATTTCTGAAGTGTTTTACATCAATTCAGCTAATTCAAATGGGATTTGGACAAACAGCAGTGCTGCATCCAATCAGAAAGGGAATGCTGGCTGTCGCACATATTATCCTCGCCCCGCCCCCAGAACAGCCTCGCTAACACGCTCGTATGCACGTAAACACATGCCCCGTTAATGGTCAAAGCCTGGTAAACTGTGTTCCCGCTACTAGTGAGATGCAGAGTGAGAGCGGTAATGGTGGTCCTGCTGCAGGATAGGAATGAGAGGAAAGTGTCCTCCTTCAGCAGTGAGTCTCTTGAGGGCCAATTAGTCAGAGGGGCCATGGTTAATGTAACACAACCCTCTTCTCTGCTTTATTTCCTTTGATGGCTCCTTTACCCGCTGCTAAAACATGTATAACAAAGCACAGCAAATTGGGGTAGACAGTCATTCAGAAATTGGCACATGTAAGGATTTTACACATTGTGAAACGTGCAACGGTTCTTAAATCGTGATCTGGAGCAGTTCTTTTCTGGATGTTAAACAAATGAAGATTATTCCTCTGAATGAAGGTGCTACTTAAATTACTTAACGTGTACTCTGCGGATAGTTGTGTCTGCCTTCCAAAGTGTGAGTATTGATACGTCTGAGGAAGCTTTAATCAGAGGTCTAACACCTGATTGGTTCTTGCCGGCTTGCTTCCTCCTCTCCACCGGCATTCTTTCCTGGTGCAACAAAAGTAATTACCAGAGACCTCTACCTCGCCCTAGGGACAGAGAGGAGAGCATATGCTATCAGACAGACACACACACACACACACACACACACACACACACACCTACATACACACTCAGATTAATACTGTCCAATACGTGTTCACCATTTCTAGCTCCCTGGCCACTGAATGACAGCCTAGCTAATTAGAATCTGATTTACCCATTTAATGAAAAAAGGAATAATTAGATAGCTAGATAGCAGCCAGGAGACATTTATTCAGTATGCATTGTGAGTCATTGTGTGTGTGTGTGTGTGTGTGTGTGTGTGTGTGTGTGTGTGTGTGTGTGTGTGTGTGAGTGTGAGTGACCTGGGGGGGATAGAGTTTTGAAATGGGATGCCTGATCATGCCCCCCATCTAACTGCTTTCTAAATGAAATTACTGTTCATTAGATACACATACATAAACGCTCTCGCTCTCACAAATGCACACACACACACAGACACTGCACATACTGCATATATACAGATGGAAGTACCAGAGCATTGTGTGAACATGTAATTCTTTCCCATCACAAAGCAGTTACACTTTCGTCTCTGCTGCTGTGTAACACTGACTAGGTGATGCTTCCTTCATTTTCCTTTTTTTAAAAAAAAAATTATTTCCATATGGCTTTCTCTTCAAATTGGTGTGTTATTTCCATGTCAGATTGTGATTGGACACAGACTAATTTGATTTAGACATTGGGAATTCATTTTGTCTTGCCACATCTCCTCCAAGTGTTTCAGAAGAAGTTTGATGCTATTTTCAGCTCGAAGCCTCATGAAGCCTTTTGCCTCTGAGATACCTACTGTGTGAAGGTTTTGTCATTACAAGCAGGGACTTCTTAATTCCATAGCTCGAATTTAATGTCTCTAAAGGGTATGGCACATGGGTCTTTTTGAGGAAAGGAAGATAGGCATTATTGCTTTAAATGCAACAGGGAATGATGGATGGGATGGAGCTAATGTGGATAATGCAGTGCACTAGGGCAACATATGAAACATAGCTGTCACGGTTGATAGTTAAATTGTTAATCCTGACTGGATTTGAAATCTTGTGTGTAGTCTTAAGAGCTTATACTAAACTCTGGGTCTGGGATAGGCAACCTCTTACGAGATGAGGATGAAATTTAGAAACTCTTCAAGAAGCACAAACTTTGTGCTGAAGCATTTTCTTTTTCATTATCAGAGAGCAAGAGTCATTCAATAAACAAAGCACATTGGTTCTTGGATTATTTCGGTGCGTCCCCTTGCTTGCAGCAAACTTCAACATCCAAGATTCAGCTGCCAAAAAGCATCACTTTCACAGGCTATTGTTGTCAGAAAATCAATTCTGAAAAAAAACAAAAAAAACATGTGGATGATGTGAAAAAGATAATGAGAATTTGGTCGTTTGTTGCACAGGAAAGATTGCAGTAGAATCTTAAGTCTTAGATGTCAGCTTCCAACTGAGCAAACCCAAAAGAGAGACTTGTCAGAACAGAGTCTACTTGCATCTGAACCGTCCAGAGATTAAGCAGCCAATAGGTTAAAAAAAAAGAAAATCAGTCTAAAAACTTGTAGTAGTATGCATTGCAAAATCTTTCGCAGTGACGTGAACTATGCGCGGTTTTGCAGGATGGTCTAAAACATGCAGAAAAATAAGCGGTACAAACCTTTCAAGTGATAAAAGTCGTGGACAATTTATGACATTTGAGTAGGTGAACTGAATGCAAAATACTTAACAACAAGATGGACTGCACACAGATGGACTGAGAGGCGTCTGCTGTTTGTCCGTGAGCATGAAGCTTAGGTAAATACTCATAATGGGCAACCTCCCGGTGTGAGTGTATGTATGTCTCCAATCCTTTCTCCCGTTGAAACTCTTCCTCTGGCCTTTGATATGCCGATGTTTTCTTAGTGAAACTCTGAGCACGAATAAAAGGTAAAATTTAAAAAGAAATTTCAAAGTGAAGGTCAAAACTATTTGAGATGTAAAATGAGTCAAAACCTTCTTTTACCCTTCTGGCTCCAAACGCTCCATATGGTGTAAACAAACACAAAGGGCATTCGGTAATGAGATGGCATTGTTACAGTCTCAGGTTGTGGGCATAAGAGATTATGACTAATGTGTGAACGTGTGGGGACGGGAAATAAATTGTCACAGAGGCAGCCTCAAATGAAAAATATGCACGTACACAGATGTAGCTTAGGTACACAAGGTTTGGTTCATGTCTGTTGACAGCAAGTAAAAGAGCAACACAAGTCCACTGGCCTACAGTGAGATGCCAAAATTGCTTTGTTGCCACCCACACCCTTCCAGAGAACCACTTTCTATGCTGGAAGTTAGAGTAAGCTGCTCTCGAGGCAGAAATGCCCGCCCATCCTCAGAGAGTTGATGGAGCATTCACCTTATGCCTCATTGAGCTGACTCACTGTAGCATTGCAGAGGATACGGCATATGGGAGGAAATAAATAAACAAATGCCCCAAGTGTCCTCTCTCCATCTTGGCTCTGTGTCGGCTCACAGCCGGGGGCTGTTTCCCCTCCCTTCATTCAGCTCTAGTGAGAGCAGCCCCGAGCGGCTACTGGGACCTGTGTTGATCCATCATGGTTCATCATTATGCTGGATCAACCACCATCCTGATGCCTGAAGAGCAGCGTGTGTCACAGAGGAATCTGTCACACTGGTCTTTCCACTCTTAACTCCCACAGTCCTCTGCCCTCTCTTTTCCTGTCTCTCGCTTTTCTTTTTCTCCCTCACACACACACACACACACACACACGCACACACACACACACAGCTATACCTATATAGTTATATACAACTGGTCAGACAATGCGTCCCTTCTTTGCCATGCCCCCCAGCGTGCTTAGTCTGCCTGTCAGGAAACTGTCTCACACTTCCAAGACAGCACACCAATGCCTTTTTAAAATATCCAGATACACACAGAACTGGTAGGCCAGCTGGTAGACAGGTACATGGCAGGAAAAGTAGATAGACGGCTATGTCCTCAGGGCCCCTGATTAGATGACTTACTGCTGGCAAGGGTTGCGGCATATTGGTATCTGTGGCACTCCTCAGATCAAGTCCCTCCTTGTTTCCTGCTCGGGCTTCAGAAACATCCCGTCATGACTTGAGTGCAAGAAATAGGGCGTTTGCGTGCAAGTCAAAAGAAAATAGTTTTAAGTCAATATGTGTTTGTGTGAGTATAAATGTAGTGTTGTTTGTGGAAAATGCAAGTGAGACATGCCTGCGTGTATCAACAAATGTTCCTGCATGTGAGTGCAAGCTTCAACCCAAAGTTTGAAACTTGCCCAGGGCAACACACTAGCTCGGAGTCACAGTGCTGAGAGGGAAAGAGAGATAGAATGAGTGGCATGAGGGTGTTTACAGTAAACAAGAACAAGGGCTGGCAGGCTGGCTTGCTATTACGCAGGAATGCACCCTGCTCTCACCTTCATTCTTTTTTTTCTCTTTTCTTTTTTTTTTTTTTTTTTGGCGTCTTCGGCTGGCTCTATCCACCAACACAGCGGCATATTGTCACTCTGACATACAGCATGTGTGAGTTATCTACTTGGTGCCTACACATAACAAGGCTGACCTCAACAGTATGTGGCGGCGTGTTTAATTGGAAACGGAGAGTAGAGTTAACAAAGTAGTACTAGACTATCTATCTATGTTTGCGCCCACACTGATCTGGGAGCATTTGTATGTATGGGGTCAAATGACTTGATGTGGCTCTTAATTAGAAAGTGTGAATAAAAGAATGTTACGAAGGCAAAGTACCGCTGAGAATCCGTCTGCATGTGTTTTCCATCAAGGACAAGAAAATATACTGTGCATGACTATAGCTAATAAATATCCCACTGATGCAGCTCTGTCTTTTTCTACAGCTGACGAACAGGTGTTGCCACTGTCATTTGTAATCATTATGTCCCCTCCTTTGACAAGCAGCTCTCAATCAAACAAATTCACAAACACATTTATACATAGGTACATGTTCACACACACACCAGAGTGGCTGTCGTTTGTCTTCCACAGATCTATCTGCCAAGTCACTTTTTTTCCTCTCTATCTGTCTGTAGGTAGGGATGTTAATTATCTTAAGTCAAGGGAGGCACCACCAAGTCAATTTTGAGATATGATCTAATCTCTCCTTCTTTGATCCCCCCCCTCCCCATACTCCTTCTCTTCCTGTCTACTTCTGTTCCATGCCAACTGCGCTCACCATCTTCATCATCATATGACATACTGTTGTTAAGCAATCACTTGGGGCATCATTAATATAAAGTGTTATTTATAGTGACTTGTACCTGCCATGTAATTTTTGACTGTGTAATTATTCCGAAAAGCATACTCTGTGTTTTGTTTTTAACTGCTGTTTACTGTATATTTCTGATCCTATTATCTATTGTTCCTCCTGGAAACGGGTCTCCACTTATCTGCACCGTTCCCTCTTGCTAAATGAGACGAATACTTAAGCACACAAAGCGATTACATATAAGCTTACTCTTATATACAGATGGGTTTCCTCTGATCTCTGAGCTTGTGGTGTCCCAGATGAGTTCCTTCGCTCACAGTTTGTTTTTACAGAGACTGTAACAAAAGCCCAAACTAACCACGTCTGCATGTACACATTGCATATAGTGCAAATACAAAGGCACGCAGCAAAAACAAAAGTGCAGACAAATGCACGTGCACGGCCATTCCTCATTTTCTTAGCTGGACTCTCTGTGGTTTTGTCAACATGGCAAAAACAACAGGAAGACAAAAGAAATGTCAGGGCAGCCTTGCATTGTTCCCTCACCCTTGAATTTATTCCCATTTCTGTCTCTTCCCTTCTTCCCTTCTTCCTCCTACCTGCCTGCCTCTCATCCCTCATCCACTTTTTACCTCCACCCACTGCAACTTTGCGATTTCTTCCCAGTCCGACCCCTCCACCCCTTTTCCCCCTTTGCTCGCGTTGTCTGCCACCAGTGGCCCGACGTCGTCTGAGGAACTTCAAGCTCGATTGGATTGCGCAAAGATCATCGTCTTAATAATTCTGGCACTTCTTCTACCACCACCCTCATCTCCACCCTTTTTTTTTTTCCTCATTGTCGCTTCGTTACAAAATGTCTGTTCTGGTTAAATGTCTGGCCTACATTCCTTTGCTCTGCCTCAGCCCGCACATCATCCCAAGACAGGTCCAAGTCCTCTCTTGTGACAGGGTGTGTCCTCGTGTCCTGGTTTTGGGCCAACCCTTCTCTTCACTTTACTACCTTTTATTCCTACCAGTCACTTCTCTATATACTATCCACTTCCAGTCGTCTCCCTGTCGTCCCGTCATCCCATTCGCCCCTAAAACTCAGCCTTCTAAGAGATATAGTAAATCCCTGTTGTTGTCCCTTTGCTGGTCCATAGAGAACAAAACCGCAGTACTCTTCTCCTAATCAAAGTGTATTTCCCCTTTCAGTCTTTTAAAGGAAATCAAACAAAGAGAGAAGAAATGCATAGCTGGTCCCGGTTGCTAGGAGACCCTGTGTCCACGCTTCAAGCAGCTATTCACAAGCTTTTATTTACTTCTCCCTCCCTCTCTCTCTTTCTCTCTCTCTCTCTCTCTCTCCCTCTTTTCTTCCTCATTCGATTTTACTCAGATTCACTGTATCTGCTTATTGTCCTATTACTTTATCTCTCACTATCTGGCAAACTAAGACAACGAGAGAGGGGCCAAAAAGACGAGGGATGAACTTAGGTGGAAAGAGAGTGCTGTCTGTTGCAGAAAGATGAAGGGAAACTTGAAGAGGAGGAAAATAAAGTGAAAGTATTGATTTTTCTCTCTTCTCCTCCCATCTCCTGCTTTGTGTCACACAAGGGGACAGTTAAGAAATCAAAAGCCCACCATACAATTTCTCTTTTTCTTTCTTATTTTCCTCTTTTACTCCCTTTTCTTTCCCCCACGCTCTCTTGTTTTTAACTGCCTTTTTTTTTTCCTCTTCCTCTTTCTCTCCCCTATCCACTATCAACATCCCTTTGCTCTGCCAGATTTCTATCCTCATCTGTCTCCACTCCCCTCCCCTCTAGTCACCTACAGCCCCTCCTCCTCCCTGTATATTTTTTCTGTCTGACAGCAGCGCTGGAGGCCTGGGGCAGTTGAAAGGAGGTGTGGTAGCCATTAGCCAAACACCTCGAATCTGCTACAGGGTGGGAGGATGAAGCAGGAAAAAGAGGAAGAGGAGGAGGACGTAGTGTGGTAGATCCAAGATGATCTCAGTTGCATGTTTCCTCCCCTGTTCTGTTCCGTTTCATTTTGTTCTTCCCCTGCACGCTCCTAATGGCTTCCTAATGACAGCTTGCAGGCACCACACACCCTGCCATTTATAACCATCTAGAAGGAGAGACTGGGTGGGTGGGTGTGTGTGTGTGTGTGGGTGTGTGTGTGTGTGTGTGTGAGTGAGTGTGTGTGTGTTTGTGGATTGTTTAGAAGACAGGGGGGACATTAAAAAGCAGATGCACCTCATCCACATTGGGTGCACAAACACACACATGCTGTTAGCTATCATCCTACGCCGTCCCTGAGTAAACAACAGTAGCCCGAGGCGGCTCCACATGAACCTGGAGGTGACAAAGAGTTTTAAAGTCTTAAGATTCATTTCTAGCCACATGTAGAGTGAAAGCCATCAGCGGAGGCTAGTTTGTCTAAATACCTGCTGGCAATTTTTTATTTTTTTTTACATGCAATTCACAGTTTAGCTCTTTTTCTCTTTCTTTCTCCATACAAATCACACAGAGGTGCAAACAAACCAAACAACTTGGCACCAAACTGTCAGATTCTTCACGGCTGGTTGTTAAAGTAAATGTTGACCTGTGACTTATAAAACAGAGTTTTAAAAAAGAAAAAAAAAAGCTCAGACTTTTGCCTTCTCTGTATACAAGTAGTATCCACACTTTAGTCAGGAAGACTGTTTGTAGTTATATTCGACAGTACAGACTCTCCAGCAGCATGCTGAAGATTTAACTCACCGCCCAGGGCTAAGAGAAGACAACACAGCAAACACTTGTTATTGACATATGGATTACATAACTTCCAGAGACAAGCCTGGCCATGGCAAGTGTGGTGTTTCATTAGAAATTGGACTATAGAGGAAGCCCGGGTAGTGGAGGCAGTATCAGCAACAACAGCAGTGTGTGTCAAGTAAGAACCGGAGGGATGAATGAAGAGCTGAGAAATTCAATTGAACCACCGGATTTTTTTGTTTTTTGTGTTGTATTTCATTGACAACCAGCGGACATGTGTGTGTGAACCGAACGCTGTCTCTAAATTAAAAATTGAACATGTTGCCATTTGTGAATTTCAAAACACATAGAGGGAGTTCTATAACAACACACTAGCTGCATACATGTAAGATCCTATCTCTGTTTGAAAATCATTAACTACATTCTTCTTGGGCTGGGAAGGGAATTCCCTCGGCGGATAAAGAGTGTGTATGTGTGTGTGTGTGTGTATTGAGGGTGTGGATGGGGGATCAAATCAACACCTTCTCACAGGCTCTCTCTGATGTCTCAGCATCTGTTGAAAAGGTACGCCACCCCACTCAGGAAGAAAGAAAAAAAAACTGTAACAACACACATAACCAGACAGACCAGTTACCTGAGAGAAGGTAACTTTAATGTTCAGATTCCTAATACAGAATAGCTAATAATACGTGTTTGCCTCACCTCCTGCCGCTCTGTATGCCTGCCTGTCAGCACGTCCTTCTTTACGGCAGATTCATCTCTTCTACTGAGACTTAGATTCTCCTGAGATTACAAAACACAGAGTTGCCATTGGGAGCGCATCCTCAGCTGTTAGCAGAGACGGTGGCAGCCATATGATCACAGTGTTGACAGGCCTCCATGACCTCATCCATTTAAGTCCATTTTCGGCTCAGAGGCAGAAAAGGAAAGAATGGAGGGAGTGAATAGAGGAATTGAAAAAAAAAATGAAGGAAAAGGGAGGAAGACAAATAGGGAGGTGGAAAAGGTAAGGAGAGTCAGAGAAACACAAGGAGAAAGAATCAGAAAGAGTGCAGAAGGGAACAAAGGGGGAGAGAGCATGGAGAGGAGAAGAAGGGGGAGAGAGAGACGGAGAGGGAGAAGAGAGAGCACCTGGCAGCCACTCACAATGCAAATACACTTCAAAGCGTTGCTGCAAAAGATGGGATCAAATAGTGTACGCTGCAGAGAGATGGGGTTCTAGGAGGTGACTGGGAAACTTAACCTGCATCTTCAAAACCCACACAAATGCTGGTGTGCACCTGAGTAAGCCACAAGCTCGTGGAAAATAAAAGGCAAGAGGAATCAGAAATTCCCAGAGAAAGAGAGCGAGCGCCAAGCGTGTACGATGACGTTGCGAGAGTTCAAGCAAGGTAATCAAATTGGACACACGGATCATGTGTATTATTGTTATTATATTGTGGGCGTTCGATAAACATCATCTTAATGTTCTCTTTAAACTTGTGTCAGCTTCTCACTCGGGCTGTCTCATCAGCCTCTTCTCTTTCAGTTCTAATTCACTTAACATGGCCGGGATGAGAAAAAAAAAAAAAAGAGCTGATGGACGAGATAATGGAGCTGACTCGCAACCTGTCTATATACCAGTGTGTACATGAGGCCAACACACACACACACACACACACACACATATTAGCATACACATGCACTCATGCATATACCTGCATGCACACAGACAGATGCACACGGCCACAAGGCGGAGATCAGGATGGAGTGGATAATGAAACTGCTTCTGACCCTGTCCACTTATGATCCTCTGTCCATTACCCAAATGGACACCACTCTCCTATTGATCACAGCCCCTTTCTCTTTCACTTCTTGGTTGCTCTTGTCGTTTTTCATCTCGTTACCTCTCCGTTCATCTGCATCGCTTCGCTGATGGTTTCCGTGACTGTTGATGGGACTATAAATCAGGGGCCGCGCCTGCCGATTATCACCGCGGAGACCAACTGAGCACACACTCCTCGACCCTGAAAAACCCCAAATGTCCTCATTGGGAATCATAGACACCTCCTAAGACATGCACAGTGGGTCTCCAATGGGCAAGTGTCCTCTAGCTTAAGTCTACCTTTTGTGAGTAGGTAGCAGACAGAGGCATGTGTGTGCGTGTATGTGTGTGTGTGTGTGTGTGTGTGAGTGAATTATGAGTTACGAGGGCAGTAATGGAACCCCTTCCTTGACGTGAGGTGCTCGGCTCATTCGAAGTCCCGTCAGCCGTGAAAATGTCAGCCATGATCTAGAGGGGCTGGAGCAGGTTTATGACATCATCAGCATGCTGCCACAGCAGAGATATGGCAACGAGAAGCCTGATATAGTCTGATCTATCCACAAGGTCTCAAGTCGTGCAAACAGTAACAAAATGTTAGAACAGGCTATGTTCTGGAGAGCTTCATTCTTTCCCGAACAGAATGAGACACTTCGGATAGTGAGGCAGCATGAAGAGCGGTTTGAACTCAATCAAAAAGGTACACACTGAAAGCCAAACAGGAAACCTACGAGTGTGTTGCGGGTGAAACAGAGGGACATTGGATACAGGCATTTTAACCCGGTATTTAGTCTGTGGCAGGGGCTTTGCTACTTGTCTGGTGTTTGCCTGTGCCACTTTTGGTGCCAATCCAAGCAAACTAGCGAGGCTGTAATCAGAACAGGACAATCACAGGGGATTGATACTAGCATACACCCTTTCACCGCATATGCACATTAAGACACTTAAAAATATGCAAGTACACACACAAAAGCATGTGCACACATACACACTTGGGCATACACGCAGAAAAGGAACCCACAGATGTACACAGTGGGCGCTCTAACCCTGAGTCTCGCTCCCGAATTTCTAAACATATGGTTGTCTCCATTAAGCCGGTGGAAACGCGAGAGGCTGAGCTTATGGAAATGATGTTTCACTCACTGTCAGGGGACTAATGTAAATAAATGTTCTCACAACAAGGCCTCACACCCACAGGGAGTTTGAATCTAACATGTTGAGAAAGCATTGGCTTCGCAGTCTATCTTGGACGGACAAATGATGTCGGTTGCTGTTCAAGGCCGCCGCCCCGATTGTTGTTTACCAAATTCCTTGGAAACACTGAGTCCACTCTACCATTAGTGCCAAAGAATCATGGTCATTCATCTTTTCAGCACAGTGAAACAAACACCAGCACGTCTGTTTGTTTGCATGCACTCAGGCCTATGAGTTTCTACTTGGCTGTAGATGCGTCACCTTTCACAAGAGAGTGTGTAGTCTCCATGGAAATGAAATTTTCATAACGCCCGGGACCCTGACGAGGATGCAACATAACATTGAAGGTCTCAGAGGAACCACAGGTGGAGAAATGGGGAGACATAAATGAGAAAGAAAGCAGACAGAGAAAGGGGTAGAGAGGGAGAGAGAGAGAGAGAGAGAGCACAAACGAGCAGGACAGAGAGGAGTAAAAAAGCACTATGTGGATAGTGGTAAATGATAGGGTACAACTAAATGAGGGTATGTAATTTGGGGTGTTTAGTAATTACACTGGTTTGACAGAGCCATGTCAAACCATCCCTTCCTTGATCCCCCGCTGCTTGAATGCCTGCGTTTCTGCCAGCATCCTCATGTTTTCCACATTTAGCTCTTCTCACTCTCCTTCCTGCGCTCCCTCCCACTTGCTATAGCTTTTAAATGCTCCACTCCAGTCAGCGAGCATCAGTCAAAACATTTTACCAGCTGTATATCCCGTCTACCCCCACCTTGATTTGACAAGCTTGAAATATAGAGGAAAATGTTAATATATGTTTTCTACTGGCCACTGGTCACCGGCCAGGTCTATGAAATTCGTTTATATCGGTGGATGCTGTGCCAAGGGGTTGACTGCAGGTGTGTGTGATCTTATGGTGATTTATTTCATCCCAAAAGCATATTATTCTGAAGTGTGAATGTGGTGAGTGTGTGTGTATGTGTGTGTGTAAAAGAGCAAGAGAGAGAGAACGTCAGTGTTTATGTGTTTATATACAGGACTTAAGTCTATGTGTGTCCAAGAACGTTCCTAAAGCTCGAGCACCGACTGTGTCATAGAGGGTTTAGTTGGAAATGTTCAAAAAGGGAAACGTTACTTTTCTCTCAAACATCTATATTCACATGCTGGGTTGATAAAATCCACATTAGTGAGGCAGGAAACCGGCAATAAAACCCGACACATGGAAACAGTCAGGCTCCTGTGATTTTGCAGTAGTATATGGGCTCCGATGAATATAAACTATGATACACCAATGATGAAAGACTAAATAGAGAATAAAGTGGGGGTATAGAGGGATAAAGAAATAAAGAAGGAGAAATGTGTGAATGTGTGTGTCTGATTGTCTTGGATACAGTAACAGTTGATATCACCGAGCATCTGATTGAGGTTTTCCAATCCAAAGTTTTTCTTCCTTGTGAATGGTGAACACATTTAAGTTAATTTGGCTGTTTCCATACGCTGAAACCAAAGGACAAATGATAATGAGTCCCTGCTGCAATCTGGAGCCCGAATAGCCACATACAGGCGCGCACACACACACACACACACACACACACACACACACACACACACACACACACGGGTAGAAAAGGACTGAAAGGGTGTTGAAATGAACATAAAGCCGGCATTAGTTTAACCACTCCAAAGCCCTGGGAGAGCTGTTCTTCTCAACCCCACCCCCCTTATTACATTACATGACCACAGATTTTTAACAATTGCACACACAAGCATATAAACCCATATCCACATACCCAGGTGCACACACAGAAACACATGCACTACGCTGCTTCCAAGTTCTATTTGACTGCCCCGGGCCCCCCGACAGTGTTTGAACCCTGACCTTGTCACATTCGAGTGTGTCCGAGGGGGAAGGGGGAAGGGGAATCGGGGGGGGGGGTTCCTAAGGATTCGATTTTACATGGAGGAGGTCGCGGAGAGCTCGATCCTCAGACAAAAGCCCCGGTTGTAGCGGGTGTCTATGGGTCGGGGTGGGTCACGGGTCAGCCCCACACTCTAACCCCCTCTTTCTGTCTCTTGCCTTCTTCTCTTCCTCTCTTCCATCCATCTCCCTTTTCAATGGAGAGGAAGATCCGAGAGGAACAATGGCCTTCTTCTGCCCCCACTATCATCCCAGCAGTGGGAATGCATACTGAACAGGGGCCACCGAGAGCCAAGGGGTTCTTCTTGCTGCTTAACCTATTTTCTCCTCTTCTCCGTGCTTTTCACCTCCCCTCGTCCATTAAACTCTCCGCCCTCCATCTTCTCCACCCACCCCTCCTCCTTCCCACATTAGCCTCATTCTGCCTTGGCTTGTTACTGAAGCTAACAAACAAATGTTTTTTTGTCTTCTTGAGGCATCATCTGCTTTTTATGTGTTACAATGAAATAAACATTACCCAGTCAAACAGAGAATCTGTATTTTAAGCTACCTGCCTCTACATCATTTCCTGCATCACGCTCCGACCATCTCCCTCCACCTCTTTCAAAGTCTGCCTGTCCAGTGGGCCTCACAGGCCTCTCTCCAGCTGGCACTACAAGCTGACCTTTGCCACAACAAAACAGCTAGAACGCTCTCTGTCTGCTTACACGCACGCAAACACACACTCACGCAAACGCACAAAGACACACGACTACCAATGCAGCAGGAATGCCAGCAGGAGCACGAACGAGGCCGTGCTAGAATACAAAATGACAGCCTTGTTCCTCTTTCAGCTGAGGGTTAAACTAAAGAGTTCCCCCTGTTCTTCCCTCAGCCCTCCATTTCGTGCTTGTCTGACCCCTCTGGTCCTTCTAGTTGCACCTTAGCAAGGGGGCTCACACTGAAAGGTGGCAGCCAATCCGGGCCCAAATGTGATTAATTTGCTGCATTCACCAGGGTTGTTCCCCACACACAATAGAAATGGACTGTCTAGGAGTCCATTAAAAAGCCTCACAAGCCAGAGGGCCCCCATCCCAGGCACTTGGCAACAACCAGGAGGTCACACACTGCAGTCAAGAAGTTTTTAAAGGTGTGTGTGTGTGAGAGAGAGAGAGTGCGCAAGGCTGGGCGTGCATGTGCACATACTTTAAAGTTTTTTTTTTTCCTTTCTTTTTAACACGAGAAATAATATTTTTTTGATAGGCTGGCATGTCACGATATCTGACAACAATTCCACATAACAAGAGGTGCTTCTTCGACTGTGTGATGGGAGCCCATTAAAGGGATTTCCTGTGGTAATCAATCATGAAAGGCATTTAATGCGACAGCCATTAAAATTAGCCCCCATATCTGACAGAAAAACCATAGAAAGCACTTTGGTAAGCCGCTCTTTAATATGTGTGTTGTGCATATTGTTGGCTTGCATGTTTTTGGACCTCCTGCTAAGTTGGAGATGGCAATCTCTTGTTGTTGAAAGCAGTGCATTTAATGCCAATTTAAATCGCAGAGAGAAAGCACTAGGAAGGAAAAAGTTCAGTTCAAAAATAATGCAAGACTGATCATAAGACAGGGATTTCTCTGAGGCTTAAAAGAACTACACAGAGAGTAGATATACACTATCTTTTATATGCTGCACATCCTCACTTGCATTTGTATTCGTGGTTCTGCTCCACTTATGAAGAATCCCTCTGTCTTTGTTTCCCATCTCTCTCCCTCTCTCTCACTCACTCGATCTCATTCGCAGAAACACGGCTGAGTGCTAAACAATGTCATAATTAGTCCTGATTGATGTAGCATATTAAGCAGCAAACAATTAGCATACAGTATATTGCCACTCTGGCCATCTGAGAATGACTGATGTGACTGACCCGCGCTAAGCACAAGCTCAATAACAGAGAGAGAGAGAGAGAGAGAGAGAGAGAGAGAGACGCACACGAGCAAACGCGCGCTCAGAGAGAATGAAAGAGTGTTGCTTCATAGGCAGGGCCACAGATTCAAGCACATTCTGTTGGTAACCTTTTTTCTTTTTTTGGTCTGTTATTTTTCTCACAAACAAATCAATTCAATTTGTAAGATAAAAGGTTGAAAGCTCTCATGAGTAATTTTAACACTGCATTGAATACTAAATAAGAGCCCATTTCCCTCAGTATGCCAGATAGGGTTTTTTTTTTTTTTATTCCCCCTTCTTTCTCTTTAAGGTTCAAATGGTGACTGGAGGGGGGGGGGGCTTCATATTTCAAGCATGAAAGCAAATGTTCATAATTCATTATGTACTTACACTATATTGTACACAGAGAGAGTGAATGAAGAAAGCACCAGGATTTAAAGACAAACACATCGGGGAGATTATGCGCAGCATGGTACATTTCAACTCCAACCAAGCATGTTTAACATTTGTCATTGTTCTCTCACGGTTAAGTATGGTCTGCCATTAAACATCAAGAATCCTCCATCCACACAGAGTGAAATGGGAGAAGCCTGCCTATTGTAAAGTTGTCCATCACAGCTGAAAGTTTACACCTAGGCTGTATAACAAAGCAGAAAAGATTACAGGGTGTATGTGTTCAGCTACTGGATGGCTCCCCGGCACATCAGCGGAAACGCACCATGCAGGCGAGGAGACCGAGAACGACGACACGCAGCTCACGTTTACCCGCGCGCTGTTTTTAGTTCAGTCAAAGGGGAAACGAGCGCGGAACAGGGGGAGGGGGTCAATTATCCAGCTTTGTTCTTAGTACGGGACATCATCTTATCCCTGTACAAAGCAGAGACTGAGGCAGGGCCCCTGAAACCACTGCGGCCAATTGTTCTCTCTCAGTCAAACAAATGGGAGGCAGGGGTTCACTTGTAGGAGGGGTTTAACGCATGCATGCCGCGGGCCTTTGCCTTTCCATTCCAGGAGTGAAGATTTACGGCAAAACACAAGCCTTTATGATTCTAAATGTACACAAGAAAACCACTTTGTTCCCTCAATTTCTTTTTCTCCCCCTCTGTCTGTCCTGCTCTCTTATTTTTTCCCCGCTCTCCTTCTATCATTTCTCTCTGGTGCAACACAAGACCTCATGCATCTACTACAGAATCTCTAGGGCTCACAAATCCCTGTGAGGGCTCCCTCGGCAGCTACAAGCCCAGCCCGGGGCTCCCTACCTGCAGCTCTGTGCTTTGGATGCTTCCTTAGGGACCTGGAGACATAGGGGAGGCAGGCTGGAGGGATAAACACAAATTTAATACTACTGGGAGGATTTAAGAGGTGAGAATATGGGAGAGAGCACGGGAGGTTATAAAAGCAGATGAAGTCAAGAGAACAACTGAGTCAGAGAAGTGGAGAAAGGAGAGGGATGAGTGAAGGATGAGTAAAGTAGTCGCTCGCAAAGAAGTGTTTTGTGTGATGTCAAAGTACGTAGCTGTTTCCCATGGGCATGGGCAGGTATGACTGGGCAGGTTTCCCAAATGTAAATGAAACAAGTGACAGCAGGTGAATAAGGTGTCTTTCTTTAACAGAACAATGACTTGCTGAGAACACCCAGCAAATTTGTTCCTGCGTTTTTTTTTTTCCTCCTTTACTTTTCTCCCACTTTTGAAGCTTGCAGAGTCGTCTAGCCTGTTTCTGGTTTCAGCTATACAGCAAAAAGACGATTCACTATCACACACCTATCCTGCTAAACAAATCAGCCCCTTTGTAACTGTTTGTAGCATCAATGGATGCAGACAGAGGTGCAGAAGTGACACCTCTGAGTGTCTGTTTTATATATGCGGGTGAGGTTGGATTACTGTTTCTGACTCTGCCATGCATCTGCCGTTTTAGAGAATGCTGACGATGACTCCATACTTGAGTATATGCACGCTGTGTGTGTGTGTGTGTGTGTGTGTGTGTGTGTGTGTGTGTGTGTGTGTGTGTGTGTGTGTAAAGCACCATGGTGTTGAAAGAATGCTAGAATAAAGCCACAGGGGATGGAGGGCACTCCTCATCTCCCGCCAACAGAAAAGGTCAAACTCCTCAATATTAACTCTGGCTCAGGTCACCACGCTGATTACGCTACAA
>NW_019525497.1:385141-395670 GCF_002814215.2 Seriola lalandi dorsalis
CCACACACACACACCCCCACATACACACACTTTTCACTCTGCCCGTCCTCACACGTCCATTTGGAATTAAAACCCTCCTCGAGCGAGAGAGAGAGAGAGAGAGAGAGAGAGCCCTGTCGGCGCCCAGCGCAGACATACATAAACACATTCTCACACAATCGTCCGCAATCACGATCCTTTACGAGGGTCTTAGCATAAACCCAGAGCCCTCGGAGACCCCCGTGCTCTCCATGCCACGCCGCGCAGTGGAAACATAAGTTGATACGGTCCAAGTGTGAAAATGCCCTCAGACACACATACACAGATCGCGGGAGGCACGATTGCAGTACACACATTAGAGCTTGAGGAATGTTGTGGGTTTCCATTGGGGACTTGACCTAACCTCCAGCCACTGCCTACACTCAGCATTTCTTCACACGACGCCAGATTGGAGGTAGATTAGGATAAGGCCTAAACCCCTTCACCCCTCTCAGTCCTGCTACCCCTTCACCCCTCCCCCGAGACCCCGACCACAAAAATGACTTTTTCCTCACCAAACTTCAACTGAGAGGAGTGTGGCGTAAGGGAAACTGTGTTTTCTGTCATACTGAGAAATCTGGATCATGATGAATTATGGCATGCTATAACATTGTGGGTGAGATGATGCAAAACTGTTTTGAATTCACCACTCCTTGTGTTTGCTGGATTCTTCAGCACGCCCCATCGTCTGACCAGTTATGAAATGTGGTAACCGTTTCCCTGCGTGTGCATATAAACTATCTGACATCAAGTCAACTGTCTAGATGATAGTAAATCACGTCACAGTTTTTCTTGGCAAACCTGTTGACGGAGCAAGCTGCAGCAGACTTCAAAGAAACCAGTAATGGGCATGTGTGAGTGTTTCAAACACACCCACTCCCTCCCCTCATGTCAATAATTACAGAGATAAAATGGACTAATTTTCTTGCAAATTGGTGGTAGTCTGATTGCTGCCACACTGGGGAAAAAAAGACTGGTATTATATAAATCCATTAAAACTGTGAGGAAAAAGGGCAAAAAAAAAAGGGGGGGGGGGACATGGGCACAAATGCAACAAAAGTAAATATATAAATAAAGAAAATGAAAGGAGCAGAAGTCATCATGAGTGAATTAATTTTGGCTCAGCAGTGCAGCTGTATTAAATGACACCTAGTGAAACGTGTGGCTAAAGCTGTCATCTCTGGCGCCTCCTTTCTACACTGAATCATCCTAATCCTATCTAATACTCTGCTGCTAAATGTCTGTCTTTGCTGCCTACAGTGTCTTATATTAGCCTAGTGTTGTGTTAAATTATGTGGCTGAGCTTTTCCTCCCATTGTGGCAGCAGAGAAAAGGAATGAGGATACAAATAGGACATGATTATATTTAATACTATTCATAAGGTCGTAACATTCATGGTCACAAAGGGTCCTGGGGAGTCTGAAGTTGGTATTTGAATTTCCATCTGTTTCGTGAGTCAAAAGATCAAAACTTAATTCTAAAAAAAGGGATGAATTATTAGTGTATTTCACATGACATTTTCAAATTACACACTCTGGACAAAAACAAGACATGAATGACTTAATGTCTTTTCCCCACACGCACACACACACACACACACACACACACACACACACACACACACACATACAAGCACAAGTGGACATCTTTAACACAAAAAAAAACTCCAATAGAAGCATCTTCATTATCGGCACTGCTGATTCAGAGGCTAACAGTTGAGCTAGGAGATAAATCAGTGTTAATTGTGAGTCTGGATGCTCCTATTGCCACGTTAAGACACCACACCAAGCAACAGCTTAGTGGATAAATCACATTTACCACTAAGAGATGCCACACACTCGCCTATCCGAGAGCTGAAAAATTAGTTCCAGGTACAAAGGGGACTTGTGACGGATCTCCTCCCTGGTCTCATATCTGCTCCTACTGTGATCTGGGCCATCCGTGGGTGAGGGATGAGACTCCGGGAGCAGAGAAGAAACACTTTGTCATCTCTGACGATGAGAAGGAGGAACTGTCAGGTATAATCAGCAGGGTGACAGGGGTGGAAGCAGAGATGGGCGCAATCTGAGGATGGATGGAAAGAGGCTGGCATCCCTCTTGTTAGCGCAAATTATTAATCCCGCTCTGCTGGCTGCAGAGTTTAGAGTAAAACAAGAGGGAAAGCAATCATTTATCTGTCACAACCCCTTTTTTAGGAATTTATGAACAAATCGTACAATGTGCTGCATGTTCTGACACAGTTTCTCCGCACTACATGGATTGATGTTTGTTCTTGTGACCGTGACCTCTAGGTGTTCACATTAAGCAAATATCCGGTCAGGACTTACTCGCAATGAGTTGCATAAAGAACAGATGATACAAAACAACTCTGCATTCAAAGAACTGTGTTTGACTAACCTGCTTCTTTTCCTTTCAAATGACTCGCTATGTGTGCCAACATTAGGGTGAGCGGGCGGGAGGAGAAAATCCCAGGATGAACTTCTTTATTGTAGAAAATAATAAGGACATTTACAGGAACGCCCCTACACCACACACCACGCATTGGTGTCTTATCAAGACTGCAGGACATGTAGAAGAGCTTCTTTACTTATTTCATATCACTTTGCCCTGTTTTGATAGCAAACATAGAGCCTGCAATTTGGCCTGAACTTAATTATTTACTCATTTTCCCCATGGGAAATATGAGTAAATAATCTCTGCTGATAAACAAGCTTTAGCTACAGTGCACACACAGACACATTGAGCAGTAAACAAAAGGGGGAAATGCATCATTTTAAGCTATCAATTACCTCGTTTGATTCCCCCGGTTGTAAAAGAGACAGTGTGAGCCAGGAAGCCCCAGGGCAGACCACAATGTGATCCAGAATGGTACAGAAAAAAAAAACCATGGAATCACCACTGCTGAACAGCTACTGAAAGACTGAATGAAAGATGTATGCGTCTTGGTTCATCACAAGTCATGCACATTGTAAATAAATTCAACATAAACGAGACTGCACAGAAACTGGTTGCACCACATATTCAAATTCATGCACCTCCACTGGATGTTTTACTTACATAACATTCTAATACATTCTCAATTCTACTTCCTTTCCTCTTTAATCCCCCAAGTCTCTTGCTCTTTCACTCGAGTGTGCAAACACACACGCTCACAAAAACACAAACCTGATGTTCTGACCACAAGGGAAAGAACTTTTTATCACAGTAGACAAGGGGAGAATAAAATGCATCCATTAGCCTCTAAACAGCTGTAATCGCTCTGTAACAATGCTTATCTACCCTGAAACAAAAAGTCACACACATACACAAACAAGCACGTACACACAAGCGCACACGTGCTGTCATTCTCATGTGTGTCTGACTTGCCTAGTTGTATTTAGGAGGTGTCTGCATTTGCAGAACAAGATGTGTTGACCCTTTCATTAAGGGAAGAGCTCACGATCCAACTAAGTGAATTTGCTAAGCAATTCCAGGCTGGATCTTATTTTGCTGTTGCAAAGCACCGCTCTTAATTTCTATTGATTGGGGAAGATTGATGAGATGAGCAGAACAAAGTTTTTACCTTTCTGTCAGGCTTGAGGCCTTAGAAAAAGAGAGCATGATGGCCTTGGTATAGTGTGTGAAAGGAAAGAGAGAGAGAGAGAGAGACAGATCTCTTTTTATCTCTTTTCCACTCTCTGACCTCCAGATGGAATCAGGGAGCTGTCATGAAGAACTGTGCCCAGTGAGGGCATAGGTTCCTGGGCTACCTTTTCACCACGAGGACCCTATGACCAGAGTCCCCCGTGTGGGAATGAAAGAGGAGAGACAGATGAAAGCAGCAAAGAGGGGATGACTCCCCTGATCCCCTCCTGTCTTCTCCGTCACCCACCCGGAGGAAAATTTAATAAAGTCCACATACCAAGAGCCACACAAGACAGAGATGAGAATACATGAAAGGAGAGATGGAGAGATGGAGAGATGGAGAGAGGAGGAGATGGAGGGGTGACAGTGATGACTGACCCCTCTCCCACGGTGTCATCTCTGACCTTCAGAATAGCCAGAGAGCATTGAACCCCAGGAGGCAGGATGAAACACAGAGAAGCCACACACACACACACACACACACACACACACACACAAAACACAAACAATGCTGACACAAAAATAGAGCTTGTGTTCAGACTAACGTACAAAAATACACGCACGCACGCACACACACACACACACTGCTGACACAGGCGCACTCCCTCACACACAAGTATGCGCTCATTTATTTAAGTTCAGCATCAATTCCTGTGAAATTGGTCTGCGGATTATATGCCAATTTCAAAAATAGGATTTGAAAAAATATGTCTGTGATTCAGCAGAGAATGAGCCCTATTCATAAAGGTACAAGAAAGCAAGAGTCATGGGATCAGCAACAGACTGAGACACACACACAGACACACACACACACACACACACACACAAGCAAGGAGAGAGAGAGAGAGAGTCT
Source organism: Seriola lalandi dorsalis (assembly GCF_002814215.2). NCBI lineage: Eukaryota > Metazoa > Chordata > Actinopteri > Carangiformes > Carangidae > Seriola > Seriola lalandi. Next base: position 389,637 of record NW_019525497.1, read on the forward strand.
GGTCCGAGTGGCTGTGTCCTTGAGGGAGGATTTGGTGAGTGTGTGAGGAGGGAGTGCTGGGTGAAACAAAGTGGGCCATGTTGGCATCACGGGCCACTCAGACAGCGACACACACACGCTCATGCACAGAGCCAACAGTGTTAGCTGTGGTAACATTAATGTGTCCTCTTTCATAGATGATTACTCCCAGCAGGAGAGGGGGCATCTCTTTAATGACAGTCTTTCACACCCAAACACTCCCGCTAGACAGAAAGGGAGGGAAGGAGGGAGATATTTAAGGAGGAAGTAAAGCAAAGAGTTGAGGATAAAGGACACATGGAGAGCGGTACAACATGAGGCAGTGAAGGAGAAGGATAAAGAGAAGGAAGAAGGGAAAAAAAAAAAAGCGAGGGCAAATGAAATATGGAAAAACAGCAGAGGCATGGCAAAGATAAACAGTGGCTACAGGGGACAAGAAAAGGACGAGGTGAAAGCGAAAGACCTGAGACAAAGTCAGGAAGGATGAAAGAAAAAGAAGGTGAGAAGACTGTGGTGAACATGGGGAAAGTTTAGAAGAAAGATAAAAGGAATAAATCATGTAGAAAAGGGTGAAAAGTGCAACGGATGTGTAAGTTTTGTGTAAGGTTGTGTGTGCTTGTTGTGTGTGTGTGCAAGAGGGCTATGTGTTTGTCAAGTGCCAGCCAACAGATGGTGTCTAATCTATGAAGGGCACCCCCCCTCCTTAGGGCACAGCGGGAGCTAAGGACCCCAAGTGGTGCTCATACACTCATCACCCACTAGTGGACTTGCACTCTAAAAAGAACAACAGAACAACACACACAGACGTGTAAAACGCAGACCTATATACACTCACCCATTCATGTATTGTATTGTATAGACATACCAATTAAAGGGTCTGTTCACCCAAAATACAAAACAAAAACCACGCTTTCTGATTTCCCTCTGTGTGCAGACATGTGGATAGTTTTGGTTTTATTTCTCCCTGTTTTTAGATACCTGAGATCTCCATCTTTAACCAAATACAATGGAAGTGAATTGAATTTCATTGAAAAATTCAACAGCAACATTTCTTGCCACAATGCATGTCCCAGTTACTCTGGATAAGCCACAGCACACCCTGCAAATGTTTCTTATTGAAAGTTTTTCTTTAACCAGAGAAATAGTGCCTCTGAGGACTGTTGGCGGATTAATGGATTATCCAGGAACGCTGCTTTTAGAAAGAGATCTTGCTGCTGAATTTCTTTAAGGGCATTTTGTCAACGCTGTGAGCAACACAACCCAAATTTCATTCGCCTCCTTTTGTAATGGCGACGATTTCAGATTTGGGTGAACTGGCCCTTTAAGTTAATGCCAGAGGTGAATTTTTCTTCGGAATAAAATCTCTGAGAGGCATTTTGTCATGAAACTGCTGTCACATCCAATCCGTCTCAAAATTAGGTATTTCACGTGATGCTTTTATCCAGAGCAAATTACATTGAATGAGCAGGTGAGGCTCCGGCATCAAGAGCACTCAACACTTAATGCCGGCTGTCAGATCTGCCTTTTTTTTGTTTTTATGGCACCATCTCTCCAACCGCAAGAATAAAGAATAAAGCATAAAGTGAATTAACCTAAACCACTCATGCATGCTATGACACATATCATATGCACCCCCTCTTCCTCCTCAAACACACACACCCACACACACTATAATGTCTACGTGGCTTTGCATGGTGTCTGTCTGGCGTAGCCCCCAGTGCTGATGCTGCTGTGACAGCTGTCTGAATCAGCAAGATCCAACATTGACTGACTTGACTGGGGAAAGGTACAGCCAAGCAGGAGCCGAGGGTTGAAGGTGTACGCTCGTGTGTGCATGTAATTGTGTTGTCTTTGTCTGTGTTTGTACATGCACACGGCTGCTCAGACTCCAGGTGTGTGCAGGTATAATCTGTTATGTGTGTGCCTGAATGTGAAAATGAATGACAAAAAAAAAAAGGACGAAAATGAGAGAAGGAATTGGGAACCATGTGGGATGAATTAGGCATTTCTGTTTAAAAATTGAGGTCCTGAAGGCCTGATGAAAACCTTGGCATGAACAAAGAGGAACTGTTAGTCACACCGGCCCCCCTTGGGTTCCCCCGTCCTGTGACAAGCAGTGAATCAGAGGCCATTTACTCTGTAATACACAGAAATAATAGCGTCTCCAATCAGCAGCTATTCTAATAGGCCTAAATTACTCCGCAATACCACCTTGTCAATTTTGAAGTTATTTTTTCTTGAGCTGAATGTGTAACGGGAAGCTATTGTATTCTTTGTGGTGAATATCCAGAGGACTCTGTGGAAATTGCAACAGCTTCATTGTGTTCAGTAGGTGTGTGTATTTAATTGTGTTACATTGTTGCTTGATAAATGTTTTCTTAACTGACAGTATGACTGATGTTTTAACTACACGAGAAAAACACACACACACACACACACAATGCATTTTGTAATAGAAGGTAAAGGTGACTCAGTGAAGGGAAAGGTGAATGAAGTCTGCGTTGTTTTAAAGGGTTCATTTCTCACAGATATGGGTCATTCCATCTCTCCATGCCTTGTTTTTTTTTTCTTTACTGCCTTCTACTAGTACCTTTTTAAAATTCAGTCCATATAACCGGGCACTTTACACTATTAAACCCTCCCTCACCCCGCCCCCAACAGCAGCTCGCACTGTCTGATCTAGAGACACAGGTCATTTGTCATCAGAGAGGGGAGCCGGAGGAAACAGCAAGCCCAGCATGGGAGCTCCACACTGGGCCTGACAGCTCTCAATGCTGCTCCACAGAATTGCTGAATATAGTCAAGTAGTCAAGTAGCAGTCGGAGAGAAAGAGAGGAAGAGAGACAGGGATGAAGAAGCGGTGTCAGTGTGTTTGCAACTGTGTGTCAGTCCACCTCTCTGATTGCTTTTCTGCGATGTGTGTATGTGTGTGTGTGTGTGTGTGTGTGTTTGGGCCTACACGCGCTTGCCCGTTTCTGTTTTCTCTCAGGACAAAGCTTGACTGGGGACAAAGAGAAGGTTAAAGCGGAGAGGACTGCAGATAGAGTCAGCTCTGCATATATAGTGTAACCTACACAAACCACACACACACACACACACAAACACAAACACACACTGAAATGCATATGCTTATAGACTCACACTCAATATCCACACAGGGTTGGGGGTTATAATGGCAAGTGTTATGCTCTGTTGTGCGTGTTCACTCTCACCGACCCTATAAGAACTGATATGACTCTCATTACTTACACACACACATAACACACCCACACACACACATTCAGACTCTCATTACAAGCCATCCCAAAGGAGGGGGAGGAGGAGGAGGCACACAGGAGAAGAGGGGCACTGTAAATGCATTCTCAATCTCTTAACTTTCTCACCTTTCTGCATCACATCCTCGCTGCGATAAGAGGGAGGGAACAGGGAAGGAGAGGAGGCAACGTAAACTGAATAAAATGATCAAGAAGGTGTGTAGAGACTGGTGGACTCGGGGGGGGGGGGGGGGGGGGGGGGGGGGCAGCAACAAAAGAGTGCATGATAGTCAAGAGAAAACAGGTAAAAGGATGGCCGACCCCTCGCTGTGACACTTTTATAGCGCGCGCTTGTATTTTATTCCAGTGTACATGCAGATACTGTATTGATTTGGGCTGTGAGGGGTAGGCGATGGCAGAGGGGTATTAAATAAAAGAAAGAGGGGGGGGGAAAGAATGAGAAAATCAATTCCCCCTGCTTTAATGGCAGGCAGTCCTTTGAAAAGGAGGAGAGAGAGAGAAAAAAAAGAAACAGGGGAAGGAGAGATAGAAGGAGAGGAAGGGAAGAAATAAAATAGAGGGGTGTTGGTCAGCAAGCCAAGCCAGTTCATTTGAGCCAGGCTGTTCATGGTATATCTACTTTCTCTGCACCCTTGCCTCAGCCCACACTCCTCACTCCTTTTGTGGCTGGATGCTCTGGTCAGCACATTCTGCCTCTTTGTCTGCAGAACCTTCACCTTTCCTGCTGTTGTCAATACCTGTATTGCAAAACCAGGGGTGGGTGGAAAAGCAGCGCGCCGCACTCGGATGCGCACTCACACACACGGATACAGACAGGTGCGCAAAGTGCACAGCGCAGTTCACACATGTCCACCCCAATCAGTGTTGGAAGCCAGTAAAATGATGGTTTTCGGCATCTGTGTGTGTGTGTGTGTGTGTGTGTGTGTGTGTGTGTGTGTGTGTGTGTGTGTGTGTGTATGTAGAGTTCAAAAACATTGCGTGCCAAGAATCACCCAGGGAAATCTTTTTTCTTTTTTTTTTGTGGGTTTTTTTTGTGACCCAGCCTAACCCAGCCTACATCGACAGCATAAGCCAGACATCGACCACTTATCTACCGGCTGCCACCCTCCTCCTCCTCCTCCTCCTCCTCTCCCTTACGCCTTCCTCACTCCACCCTCCACCCAAACCCCATCAACGACACGGGACCAGGCAAGCGTGAGAGAAGGGCTGGCGATAGACACGAAATGTGGCACGAAATGCAGAAACGGAGCCCCCTCAGACACACATAGAGTCAAGCACACAGACATCCCAGCCTTCCAGCCAAGCCTACAGTGTGGTTAACTCCTGGCATGCCACGCAGGACCAGAGGCAGCTGTTCTTCAGAGAGACACCATGGCTGGATGGAAAAAAAAAAAAGAAAATCTTCCTGGTGGTGTCAAAGCAACCAAGAGGCCTATTTTGCTTACATTTAAATCTTTCAAAATAGCGCAGTATGTATCTTTCAAAGTAAAATACCCTCTGTGCATGATAATACATTCATATAGTGTTATTTTACTTAATGCAAATCATGGAATAGAAGGAGCGTATTTTCAGCCTTATTCCCTGGAACTTTTTGAAAAGAAATTATTTTATACGGTCTCATTTAAATGATGCTTCAAAGTTTTGGCCCACTTTTATAATAATAGCATAATAACTGGAAAATTACATTTTTATGTCTGCGGGGGGGGGTTTGGATAACCTTTAAATCTGCAGTGCGCGGGTGATCTCCTGCTACTCTGAAACACGTCCCCCTGACCTTCCAATTAGAGCTCACTACCCAACAGCGGCAACACACTAAATCTTCCCCAGGCTGCAGGTTTGGACACCGGCATAAAACAGCCTGCTATAAAATCATTACTGGGCTGTAAAACACTGGAAAAATTCACAATTAAAAGACCAGCAGAGACACAGAGAAAACAAAGGCAGAAGGAGAGGAATTATTGTGTGTCCAGATATGTGAAAGTAAAACATTTGCGCAACAGACACAATAACATGCAATTCCACTGGGAGATCAGGAGGCAGCGAAGTTCTGTCTCTCGCTGAGTTTCAAGGACATGAAACAGAAAAAAAATGAAATTACCACCGAGATATAAACAACTCATATTCCAACAATGCAAGTGTTTATACATTAATCCATATGATAAGCCGTGACAGGCAAATAACGCTGCATCAATCATGAATCAATTGGCTTTTCTGGAATTCTCATACATCACAATATGCAATGTAGCAAATAAACATACGGCTAATCTGAGCTTTGCTGTGACATTTACTTAATTGGCTATTTACATAAAAACTGCACATAAATAACACATGTTCAGACAAATGTATCAAAAGGACAGTAGCTCATTCTTCCATCAGCCATGTGGGTGTTTAGACTAAATGCCATCCGTGGGCATTAGCAGTGACATTTCATGATGAGACTTTTTCTTGATAATACACTAATTAGGTGTAGACATTCGAGGGTTCCTCACAAAATAGACGGGGGAGAAATACATTCCTATTGCTTTGCTGCTAGACACATAACACATACAGGCATGTGGAGTAACTGCACAGTTACATGTAAGTATGTAAAAGTAAACCATTAAGTGAGGCAATTAACAGGGGAGTAGGATGATAACACATCTAACTGCTGTACAATCTAATTAGTGACACCATAATAAGCCATTATATCATATTAATGACATTACATTAGAGGCAATGGGGGGGCTTGGGAGCTGGGGGGG
>NW_019525497.1:395690-409414 GCF_002814215.2 Seriola lalandi dorsalis
GGGGGGTGACGAGGAGGGCTTGTTTCAGATGAAGCGTGTAAAAGGTCACAGAGAAATGATTTATCGAATGCGGTCTCATCAGATTGGAGTCAGAAATCGTCCACTCAAATTAAAAGTGAAACTGTAGTGCTTTGTGAGCTGAGTCTGCATGCAGATCTGAGTCTCAGTCCACTGTGGGAGGAGGATTCCCTCAATTAACTTCACAGTGAGACAGAAAGGGGTCTAATCCATACCTGCTAGTACTGATAGCGTTCCAGCGCTGGCACGCTGAGCCAAGCTGTAAATAAATAAGCATATGAGCTCAACTAGGCATACTGGCCTCGTCACGTATCCCACTGCTGGATGACCAGGAGTGTACTTCACATGGGGGCTGCCACTATTGTTCCCCATGCACCACAGCAGCAGCGTTGTTTACTTAATATCGGACTGTTGATTATTGATGTTTCCTTTAATTAAAATTCTTTTCTCATTTGGGATATCACAAATGAATTATTCTCTTATAAAAAAAAAAGACTACTTGCAATAAAAAGCATTCTGCTCCATGCAATTTCTCTTTTAATATGATAAAGGCGACTCTCTTAAGAGTTTAAACACTATAAAAGATAAACGCATCCATTCCAGAAGACCACTGCGAAAACAGCTCAATGCAGCATTTAGCCCGAAGTAGGAAGAGAAAAATAAAACAAATCGATGGTAAGCTTGTAAATGCTGCAATTTTAGTTTGAAAAGGAACTAACTAACTAACATTAACAGGCCCTCTATCACTTATCGATCCACATTTATTACTTTTAAATGTGGGTAATTGGGGAGGGTTTGGTGCAATCTCTGTCTGCATCTTTATAGAAAGGCTCCAGTAGGTGTATGGGCCTTAAGTGCACTCGTAAATTGGTTTTATGAGTTTCTGAGACATATCGCTGCTAATGTTTCCACTCGACGGCTTTATGGCCACATTGTAGTGACTCTGGTGAAAGATACTTTCTAATATATTGCAAAAGTGATGTTGACAAAAAAAAAAATATGGCTTAGATATACAGCTTTCATTTAAATGATAACAGTGTGTTTGGCACTGCCGCTAAAGAAGTTCCTCTTTTAGAACATAAAGGAGAGTCACAGAAAGTGAAGAGGAAATAACCACTTTCAATTTCAGTTGAATTTAAAAGAAACTGTTTATGCATTCGTTTGTGATTAAGTGCATTTGCATACATGTAAAAAAACACATGTAACAAATAGTTTACTTTTCACGTAATGCTAAATTATAATGATATTAAGAAATGATCATAAAAAAACAGCATGCAACACTGCTGTGATACTTGAGTGAGTGAGTGTGTGTTTGTGTGTGTGTGTGTGTGTGTGTGTGTGTGAGCGAGCATTAGTACACAACTGTATTGTTCTCCAGATGTTCTCTTTCACAGCTCAGTAAAAGACTACCGGCATTCAGCTGGCTTTCTATTTTTCGTCATCCCCGTTCCTCCTGCTCACACCATCCGATCCCTCCATCAAAGCAGGCCACTTTGCCAAACATGATCCCCGCCTGTTGTGTATTGGTTTGGTTTCGAGAAGCGGATTAAACAGTTCCCACCAACCCTCTGATGTGGACCTTATCTCAGGTTTCTCTTGACACTGGCAGTGCTGTGGTGTTATTAGAAGCTAAAGGGCTTTGTTATGAAACACAAAAGGCAGAGCTAGGCAGCAGTTAGTAAGGCTTTGTTAAGGGTCAGAGAGGTGTTAAATAGACTACACCTGGGGCTGTGTTAACACCTTCACCTGAGCCATTCTTACTTCCATGGAGGTGTGTTCCATTCAGCTGAGGAAACTCACAGAGAAGACTGGACTGGAGTTATGAGGAGGCAAAAAAAAAAAAGCTGACAGAAATATCAAGACATATCTGGCTGTAGAACATGATGCAATAAAATTAAATAAATGTAAATCAATCACTGCTGTTTATTGATCGGTGTTTCACGTGGTTGTAATGTAATGTCAGTGCCTTTCTTATCTACCCGAGCAAGCGGGTAGTGAGAGAACCTGCTGGATTAGGTCCAAATGAAAACAAACCCATGAGGTCTAGCGTGAGGCTGCTCAGATAACAGAACACTTGTGATTAGTCCTCTCATCTGATATAAAGGATGAAAATAAACTTTTTCATTCTAAAATCAAATTAAATCCAATTTAAAAAAATATATATATTTGACCACTGTGAAGCCCCAAAGTAACTTTGAGGGGGTGTGTGTGTGTGTGTGTGTGGGGGGGGGGCACATTCTGGGCCAGCTCAGCGTCAGGCCTTGTTACTCTAGTTCCCCATCTCCTCTCCCTCCCACCTCCTTTCATCCCTCTCTTATCCCCCTCTTATCCCCTCTCCTCTCCCCCCCTCTAGACTAGTCTGGCTGGCCTACACACGCGATCCTCACGCTAGCTGGGCCTAAGCCCCGTAAAGGCTAACACAGCCTCAGTGTAAAAACTCCTATAGGGGCCCACCTCCATCCCTCTATCCCCCCTCACTACCCCACCAATCCCCCCTTTTCCCTTCTTGTGCTGCCTGACTACACTTTCGCTTCGCATTACTTCTGCTATTCTAAGTTTTCCACTTCTGAGCACTATCAATTATGCACTAGAATAACAGTGGGGCCAGGCTTGGCAGGAGGACATAAAGGCCGATTATGAGTGTGAATAATTCAGCCATCTTCGTGCCATGTTCCTCTTACCACTGATACAGGCAGGAAGGCTTTGCTGCTAATGTACGACAGCAGACACAATCTGACCTGGCCTTAATGTAAGGACGGCTCTCTACATCCCAGAGAAAGGAGAGGATGGAGAGCAGAAGATGATATAAAAAGTGTGGCTGTGCTGCATTATTAAAGCAGCTGTGAACCTGATGTCATTCACAGATCGACAAGTCCGTCACTGTCACGGGGTTTGCGACTGACACCTGTCAATCTGTTAACAAGAAAACTAGAAAACAAGCCGATCTTAAAGCAAATTGATTATGATATTTATGTTTTATATTTATTTAAACAACTTATGAGAAGTACAAAAAGACATATTTAGAAAAAAATGCTGAAAGCAGATAAAACTCCCATAGAGTAAATGTGTGCAGTTATAGTAGCCACCATGAATGTTTATGGTTAAGGTCATACGAACCAGACAAGCCGACAACCTTCCATCACCTTCATGCTCAAAACATCGTCTACCTTGACTTCATTTTTCATGAATTGCGTGCGAAGGTTTGCAAGTGCTACTCTTCGTAGAGATCACAAACAGAAATGAATATTTCATCACTCCACCCCAAAACCCAAGCACACTCTCTGAGGCAATACGAGAATTATGATGCATCTCTTTTCCCACAGGCTTATAATTGACTTCAACTCTGTACCTCATAAAAAATAATACTACTCAAACATGTGCAAATTGTCAGGCTTTTCTATAAAAAAGGTATAATGAATGTAAGATAAGTTTGCATTTTGTACAGCTAAGCCAAAAGTTAAACAGTGGAAACTTTCAAATTCATTAAGTTTGACTGAGGAAAAATATATAATAATGAATATCTAGTTAAAAAAAAAAAAATCTGAAATCATGGAGTTTTGTTCAACGTAAAAAAAAATACACAGGATGAAAAAAAACAATTTTCCAAAGTATTGTATTGCATTACACTGTAGAATATTATTTTGTGAAGTGTAATATATACATATTTTAAGAAAAAGAAAAAAAATTAAAGAAAAATTAATTTTTTTAAATAATTTTAATTACAAATCAGTGTAATTTTTTTTTTTCTCAAATGTATTCAAAGTTTAACTTTTAAATGTGTTTTCAATGCCAAGATGCACAATATGTTAGTGCGCCTTTAAAATGTCAAAAGCATATTAGCCACAAAGCTTCCAGGCCAAACGCTATTTCATGTCTGAAAAAAAGGCTCCTTCACTCCCTCTTATTTGTGCTTCCGTTTGCCATGCACGCTCTAATCCTGGCTGGAATGTCTCCGGTCGTGGAGTCCTGCGGCCCAGAGGAACAGAACAGCAGGTGAAACTGAACTCTCTGAGGACTTGTCCCGCCTCACTGCTACTCCAGTAGTTCTGACTGTACAGTTCAGCCAGACCCTCTGTTAAACAAGAGCCCAAATGTCTGGAAAAAACTATTCTTTTATTGTTTTCTCTGAGCCAGGAATTTGTTTTTCATAGGACAAATAAATTAAACAGTTTTAAAAAAAAATATTTTTTTTTTAAATGCATGAACTTTTCCAGTTGAATTTAAAAAAAAAAAAAATTATAAAAAAAAAAAAAAAGGGTTTCTTTCATCTCTGTCTTCATTGTTCCCATCCAGTGGCGTCTACACCTGGTTAAGTATGAGCAGATTATTACAGATTATAGATAGTTTTATTTGCCTAAGAAGTTTATCCTTGCTGAGTAGCTTTAATCACAGTTGCCTAATTAATGCAATTTTCAAATGTCTCAGATTCTAAATAATCCAAAAACAAAAAACGATTCAGACATGGCAGCCATATTTACCTCTTTGTGTCTGTCTAGTGCCACACACACACACACACACACACACACACACTGTAGCTCTGTCTGTCTGTCATGGGGTTGAGTGCTTAAGTAGAAATGGGACGGAGGTTAGGGTGGTGCATGTTATTAAAAAAGATTAAAAGGAAAAGAAAAAGAAACAGAAAAACAGGGGGGAAAGAGAAAGAGAGCGTAGGCGACTGTCAGTCAAGTGCGTCAGCCACAACATTGAGCCTAATGCTGACAGTGGGCATGCTGGGTCACCTCAGCAGGACCCCCAGAGCCACGAACAAGCACAGCACAGTTAAAGATCTGCTAATCCCGGAGAGAGGAGAGAGGAAAGGAGGGAGGACGGGAAAGAGAAAAAGAGGACAATATGGCACGAGGAGCAAAAGAGCGGGAGGAACCAGACTGCCCTATATTCCAGGGATATTTGGCGGGATAAGGAACAGAGGGCATGGGCTGGGTGGGTGGGTGGGTGGGTGGAGGGGGGAGTTAGGACAAAGGAGGGAGTTATCGAGGAAAAGATCTGATGGTGGTGAAATTCACAGATCTTCTCAGCCCCTTAACAATCCCAGAACTAAACCAAAATCATCAAACCGCTCTATCATTACCTCGACATTCACGAGGTAAAGTGACGATTGTCTCTTCAATAAATCTAGCAGAGTGGTGTTTTGGTTTGCAAAGCTCAACAGTGAGATTAAGGACATTAAAAACTTTAGTATGCATGACAATGCTGGCGAAAAACACACACTCCTGAGGATGTAGCCATAGGCAGCGCTCATCACCTCTGTTTATCCGGAGGGCTTAGGCCACTTTGGGGACTCCCCTTAAGTCTCACTTATCTCATTAGACCCTTAAAACTGATTAATATGAATGCCAGCAGAGGCCAGCTCAAGGCATTCTTAAGAAAGGAGGGAAGGAGGAAAAGAGAAGAGAAGGATGGGGGGGGGATTTTAGAGGAAGGGGGTTTTTGTGTCTCCGGACAATGAGCTGATGGCTTTTTAAGCCTCTCAGTGGCTCTGGGTTAATACCCAGGGCTGCAGTCATGGGATAGGCCGCGGTTCAAAGGCTGCTGCACTCCAAGGCTCACTGCTCGCTGATTTAGAGGAAGAAAATAAACAACCAGAATAAATACCACATCTCCTGCAACTTGAACCTCACTAAAGAAATAATGAACTGCCCTTCCAAACGAGAGTTTTGTGTGTGTGTGTGTGTGTGTGTGTGTGTGTGTGTCTGTGTGGGTTTGTCGGTCTATGTTCTTTGGGGTGTCATATTTGGTTATGTGGGATAATGTTCGGAGTAAGCCAGACCAGTCAAAGCTGCACTCAGATGAGAGGAGAGGGTGAAGATGGGATTTATCACACATTCTGGGGATCAATCGTTTTTCCTTCAGGGGAAAAAACACACTCAGTACAGTTTCACACTGGAATACCAACCACCACACATAAACAGAGACTGACACACACACACATACACACACACACAATGCAACTTCACAAAATGGGAAAACTATCAAGCAGCTCTCAGAGGAGCAGGCTCAGAGAATTGGGTCAAGAATAGTGCTGTGCTCTGCTATAGTAAAGGGTGTGTGTTTCTGCTGCTTCATTAAAGCGGGCCTCAAAGCAGAGGTCGGCTCAGGATAACTGCGCGCACGCATGCACACACACACACACTTGCACATGCGCTCAAGTAGGCCTAACTATGCAGATGGGCATGCGCAGGAGTTGCAAGCAAACACGTGGACGTGCCCACGTAAGGTGCACGAACATCGATACACACAAAACGCAAACCACTCGCCTGTCTGAACATCAAACCCAGATTCAACTGAAGACGTCAGACTCAGTTCTGTGTTCTACATTTTTAAACATGATTTATTATCTGCTTGATTCCAGATTCTTCTTAGAGCTCTGATCAGACAGGCATCTGTTGCCTAATAAAAGGCTCGGAGCCAGGAGACTAGATCTGAAAAAGAGCTTTTCAAGCCAAAGTAGTCGCCGTTGAAGTTCAGTTTGGTCGTTCTTAAATTTAAACATGAGACACTTTTAATACAGTATGAGAGATTAAAAAATTATTTTAATTTAGCATTTCATTTTTGGTCAAAATTCCACTTAGCCTTGTTAGACCCCAAGCCTTCGAACTGATGCAACTAGAGAGACAAGCTGAGTCAAAGACAAATACAAAGAGATTTGTTTCAAAATGAGATATCCACCATTTGAATTATAATCATGCATAATTATCCACATAATTCATCACAGTGAAAGAAAGCCCATCATTTTATGACCATCACTTGCAAAGTAGATCTACTTCTGAGGACAAAAGCAGCTCATTCTTATTGTACCAATTTGTCTCCATCGCAGATATATAGCACTTTGGAATGAACCCCTCCATTAAGCCGCTACATTACACACACCCTAGTATTCCAACTGTGCTACATGCATTTCAGTGGAAAACTCACTTTCAAGGGCACGGCGTGCAATGTGTCACAGCAGTGAAGACCGGGATGCAACTTTGTACCACAGCACCGGCTTCCAAGTAAACACAGCCCTGTGTGTGGGACGTCTTCAGTGTCAGGGGTAACAAAGCAGGGGTCTAAACCTGAGCAGGCTTAATCCTGTCTTTGTAGAAAATAGCCCCGGTGTCACCAAACCCCGGACCGCAAAGACAACACCTCCTCGGGGTGAAGACCCAGAGTCTGTCCCCTGGAGAACCACCACCAACCGAACGACCGGCCGACCAACCGCGGTCACCGCCAAGGTTGACAGAGACAGACAGCAAGCCACATGCATCTTTAAACCTTGGCAAGGACAGAGAAGGAAGGTTGGGGGGTGGGGGGGGCAGATGAGCTGGATGGTGTGGAAGGAGGCAGATGAGAGAGGATGGATGAGGCTCGTTGGAAATGAGGGAAACTGCCACCTCGTCTTTTCCACACACTGTGTCACCCATGGCGACTACATGCCTCTCTCCTCGTGTCTGGCGCTCGCATTATACTCCTCCTCTCCTCCCTTTTTCTGTCTGAAAGCGTACTACAACTTCAGCTGTGCGCACTCTCCCTTTCCCTTCACCATTCACACCATTCTCCCTCACTCCTCTCCTTTGCCCTCCCTTTTTTTTTCTTCTTTTTCTTTTTTTTTTTTTCTCTGCCTCCGTTTAAAGCGCATGCATTACTTTCAGCCGTGGCTATGTGGAGTGGACAGAGAGAGCAGAACAATGGCCGCCTTTCAGTCTCATGGCCCAGCATTGGTGGGGTGGGGTGGGGGGTTGGAGAGGGGGGATGCGGGGCATTGGCTGCTAGTATTTTTCTCTACTGTCAATTCAAACAGGCTAATGCGGCTAGCTTATTATTGGCATGTCTCGCCACAACGGTAGACTGAACAAAGTGAAAGCGACATTGTTTGATTGTTTGTTTATTTATATTTATGGCAGTGGAAAATTGTCGCAGCAGCGGGAACTTTATAAAGGAGGTGTTCACATTAAAAACAAGGCCAGGGTAACAATTAGTCCTTTCACCCGAATTCACTTCACCTTTTTATGCCTGTGCCAACGCAAACAAAGAAACGCCAAACGAAAACACGAGAAGCTGAGCACGCCATCCAAGGATATTCACCACAAAACAGGTGAGGAGGTGATAACACCATCTCTGGCTAAAAAGCAGCATTTTATGACCTCGAAAAATTCTCTATTTGGGGATATAAAAGTCTGGAAATAAAACAAGTAGACTCTTTCAATTCCAAAGGGAAAGAGAGACCTCACAATTGTACAGTCCCTGTGTGTTTCTCAGTCTGTCTGTGAAGACGAATTACCTCATGAGTCATTTACAACAGCTTACAACCCGTCAATTAGGTCTTTATTCACAAGTTGGAGATGTGTTCTCTTCTGGGATCTATTCTCCACACTGCTGCCCAGCTAGAAAAACATCCAGTCTCTCCCTCGCAGCCCCCCAAGTTAAATAAGGAAAACGGCAGTGTAAGGTCCGAAGCCAGCCTACCATGAAAGGAATTATCTGTGGAAAATGTGTCTGGCAAAAAAGCGAACAGTCTCAATCGTTCCCGTCACATTTTCCAGTTGAATTGTGAACAGTGACAGAAACAGAAAAGAAAATTGAAACCCATCCGTCGTTTTGGCCTTTACATACTGAAGTGTAGGTCCTGTAAATACAATATGACTTTGACAGTAAATGAGTTTAACGAGGTCAAATCAACCAAAGCAGAAAGAGCTTTCTTAAATCAAGCACATGTATGTGGCTTTCTCTCCCAACTGTACACTTGAAATGCCTTGGGCTGAGAGCAGAGGGCACGAGAGGCTGTCAGACCCCTCTCAGTAGCGCCCCTTTCTGGTCAGGGGTGATAGATCAACCAAGCGTTACTACAGTAACAGCTGCTTCTAAGCCTCCATCTTACAGAGGAGAGCAGAGAAGCTGAAGACGGATATGGTAGCGCCATTTTCAGCCATGAACGAGGACCTATAATACACGATGGCGAGATTCCTGAACTGGCGTCTTGACCCCTTTTTGGACCTGCAGCGATCCTGTATTCCTGTTAATCACTGCTTTTTAGGGTCTGAATGAAACATGCTTTTCTGTGATGGGAGTCAAATGAACCTGACAGCAAAATAGTTTTTTCTCTTTCTCTGTCTACTATGTTCATATTAACTGCAAATCTACTGGAGTGATCACAGTGAAAATACAACTTTGGACTGACTGCAAGGTCCCACAGCTGTTCTGTGGTGGCACAAAGTAACTTTAGGAAAAATAAAGAAACAGTCGGAGGGAAAAAAAAAAACTTTCCCCAACTATGAAATTTAAGGTGAAACTGAGACAGCGAGAGCAAGGATAGAGAAAAAAATTGCCCCTGAATAAATACATGCATCTAGTAGAAAGGCAACCAAATAGCAAAAGAAAGGGAAAAATTATTTTTATCGCTCTCATGGCAGAATATAAGACTCGCATCGGGCTACGCATATGTGGGTGTTGCATAAGCTGGTTAATACTTTATTGTTTCCAAGTAGTGCTATACGGACTGTTCCTCTGAAAGCCACGGGTTGAATGAGGGCTAAAAGAAAGATCTCTCAGCTGATAACAGTGTTACAGCACTCCATCTGACCTTGGAGTGATTACTCTGAAAACAAAAACCTGGACATTAAAATCTGGTTCCCCAGGCAAAGGAGGGAAACATGTGCAACTGAAATGAAACTGCCAGTCAATACTGTCCATTTCTGTCGGTATAATGAGAGACTCTGTCTGCTCTTTGGTGGATAACCTAACATTAAAATTGATGATGGTATTTTTTAAGGCTCTTAATACCAATTTAACACATTTAAACTCAGTCAGGCTGAGCGATACCTATCTAATCATGAGCAAACACAGGTTTTCTGATGTCGTGTTCAGGTAAATGAATCAACGCAGTGAAGGTCAAACAGCGGTAACAATTGTTCAAAAGTATAAGCACAAGACACAAGACAGATTTTAGAAACAAAATGTTTGAAAGTACCTATTTACAACAAACTAGCCTACCTAATAACCTAACCCAATTTTGAAGCAAAAAAAGTATTAATTAAATAAATGATTTTCAAATAAATAAATAATGTTCATATATATATATATATATATATATATATATATATATTACCAGGGCTGAATGATGAAACACTATCGAAATCGCAATATGGCCAACTGTAATATATAAAATCGCAAGAACTACGTCCCAGCCTACAAATCATATTCTCCACACGTAATGGAACAGGCTAGTTTGGTACAAGACCCAACAAAAATCACAAAAACAAAAATCACATGAACATCATATTTTTTATTGTGTATTATACAGGGCTGAACGATATGCAAAACAAAAAATAATCGAGACATATATATGCCAAAATAATTGGAATTTTTTTTTTTTTGTATATTGCCCTATATAGTACATAAATAAAACCTATATATTTATATTACAGCTGAATGATATGCACACAAAAAAAATCGCGATTATTTTGGCAGATACTGTGAGTGCGTTATGAGTCATAATTTCAGTTGGAATGGTTTTCATTTCATTTTCACTGAAAAAATGTAAAAATGATGATGACGTGATTTTCAGATTTTTGTTGGGTCTTGCACCAAACAACCATGTTCCTTTACGTGTGGAGAATATGATTTGTAGGACAAGGAATCTCTGTAGCATCACAATGTGACACATTTTACCTTTATCAAAAAAAACTGCAGCTCCTGCGATTTTGGATATTACACTTGGGCGTATTGCGATTTCGATAATATTTTGATTAATTGTTCAGCTTTAATTTATATATATATATATATATATACATATATATATATATATATATATATATATACATAGATAGATAGATGGAGGCTGCTTTTATTTCACTAGAATTAGCATATCCAAGGCTACAGCCTGCCCACCAGGCACCCCCGGCGACAGGGCTGCTTCTGTCCGCCGCATAGCACCTCCACAAGGGTCACGGCCAAGAGTCCTCCCCCTCTTCCACCGCACGCTGAAGAACAGCTGCTCTGCCAAGCACATTGACTAAGCATTGACTACTGCCTGCTGGGCTCATTTTCTAGTTAATAGAAAAAAAAATCTAATTTAAATGGAAAGTGCATTTACAGGTCTGGTGAGAAAACAGAGTGCCATTTAAACCTAATAAAAGTATTACATCGCACAACACCATCATTACAGTTTGGTGGTTTTCCGTCAAGTCGTGTGTTTATTTTTCAATATCCTCTGTCTCGCGGTCTTTGTGTCCCCTACACTCACTGTCCCCGCTGCTCGGTTGGTGCCTGTGCTTGCCAGAGCCACAGGCATAAAAGAATGACAGAGCAAGGGGTCATTAACGAGAACTAATCACTCCGCAGACAGAGAGCAAAGGAGGGGGGAAACGAGCGCCAGAGCAGTGGAGAGTAAAACAGCTCCAAGCGAGTTAGTATAAAAATGATAAGGTGGACATGAAAGACTAGCATGGGGTCAAAAACTACCCACATGAGCAATCAAAGGCAATATAAATTTGATTTTCAGAATTTACATTTTAAATAAAAGCTGGTATTGTAATATACAGTACAATTTTCACATCTTAGATGGGTGTATGGATGAACTTTCCACCTCCATGCGTACGTGCCTTTGTTAGTGTACAGCCAGCATTTGCGCACACACACACACACACACACACACACACACACACACACACACACACGCACGCACAGACAGACAAGGCGTTTATTCGTGTTCCATTGGCTTCTGACAGGTAATGATAAGTCCAAAGGAAAAAGATGAAATTATTCTGGTATCTATGAGTCTTAAGGAGAGGAAACAAGCCCTATATGACCTCATGGCTCACACACACACACACACACACACACACACACACATACTCAAACACAGACAAAGACACGACTGCAACAATAGGACACAACTACTTTATGTAGACCTCCAGTTACAGCACATTGTAAGAATGAAAATGTGAAAAACTACACACAAAGCAGCATGTTAGAAAAATGTTTGTTGCACTACAAATTATGCTGCAAAATACATATCACCTTGAGCAATTTGCATGATCACAACCGCATCTAACTGTTTATGTTAATAACACCTTCCACTTCAAGGAGAGTTCTAGTTACTAGTTTGTCATTCACAGGCCACAACTTTTTTTTTTTTTTTTTTTTGCTTCGTTATTCCTCGCCGTATGTGCGTGACCTCTCCCCTGAGCTCCTCTCAGAGCGTGCCTGACCTCTGCGCGTCTTTTTCCACCATCAACCGTGGAGGGACTCCCGAAATATCTAATTGTATTCATTCATTTTCTGTACCCAGCAAGGAGAGACGGAGCGAGAGAGAAAGAGAGAGAGGGAGGGAGGGAGGGAGAGAGAGAGAGAGGGGACGTGGAGAAGCAGAGTGCTGAGAGGCAACACGGGAGAAAGGCGAGGAGGGATATGGGGAAGAAGAAAGGGCGAGGGGGGAGAAAGGAAGGAAAGAGCCATCTCTTCGGTGTTCCAGCTGAGACATCATTAGAGCAACGGTCTGTCCCCTCATTAGAATAAATACTCACAAGCAAAGAGAGTCAGAGAGATAGCAGAGGTCAGAATCCACCGAGAGAAATGTCCCTTTATTTTTTAACTTATTTCAAGTTGAAGGATCTCTCCATAGACAGATAAAACTTGAAGATTTCTTACTCTTCTCGAGAGTAGCACCAGAAAATAACTTTTTGATGGACAAAACTCTCAAAGTGGAAATTAAGGTGCTATGAGAAAAGTTCGAAGGAAAACTGAACCACAGGCAGAAAAATGAAAGAGAAAATGTGAGTGTGTTGAAGAGAGGGAGGGAGATAAAGGTGTTATTCAGAATAACAAAGAAGTTAGCAAGTTTCTGGTCTCAAGCTGGAGTTGTGAAACACAACGGTGGAGTGAAGCCAACAAAACAGCGAGGAAATCCCCTTCGGCCCTTACCCAACTCACCAACAACACAAACACTCAGCAGACACAACCGTGGCACCGCTAACACAAATTACGAGACTCCAAACCGATAAAATTCCACACTAATCCACCAATTGCTTGTAATTTCGACCGCTGGAAAAAACAAATGTAAGACATTCTAACTAGCAAAAACATTTTTGCCAACAAAAAGCTTCCATTTCAAACACAAAAAGTCCTTATTGGAGATCCTCCATTCGATACATCTGACCCTCTAAACTGTAAAGGTCTCTACACCAGAGTGTTTCGTGCGCCAGTTGTTCAAACAACAACAAAGTCACCTCTTGAGCTTCAAGCCACGTCTTATCCTTCACACTTTCCCCCGCATCATTGCGCGTTACACACATGTAATGTAATATTTACTTTATTTTGATCACTTACTAATGTTAGGTTTTAAACTTTTATCGTACTGTAGTTAGACGCACCCTGAGAAGTGAAACAGATGAGGCGAGGTTTGTGAGCAAAAACAGTTTTTAGTTGAGGTTCACTAGTCTGTGTCTCCATGTACAATCTCTCATCTCTGTCTGTGCGTCTCAGGTGATGAATTACAAACACTGATGGGAAATATCCAACTTGGGCACAATGAATTGAAATCTAAACAGATTCTGTGACAAACTCAAACTACAGTCTCAGTGTGATGGATTATCTCGCTTGGGCAATTTTCAAGTCTGTGGAAGCTGCAATTTTTACAAGGAGCAAAAAAACATTAAAAAAAATGAATGGCAACAAATGACTTCTTCTGGGTTGGGGGAGAGTGGGGTGGG
>NW_019525497.1:409434-474622 GCF_002814215.2 Seriola lalandi dorsalis
GGGGGAGTAAAACAAGCCCTGAATGATCTTGTTCAGACACCAATGAGAGCGAATGAGAGTCAAACTAGAATGAAGGAAAAAACATTGAAATTATCCTTTAAGTTACCTGCTAACATTATCCATGACAAATGACATTATTGCTGTCACAACGTCACACGTCACTCGGGCTCGAATGTGACTATTTGGGCGTTCACAGAGGAAATTCTTGGAGCAGCCGTACTTTGGGTGAGACCGTGCAGCCTCAGAACAAAGGCAGACGGGAGGCAAGTTACGTTACAGTGCCACACCAGCCTTCTACAGTAATGCATGAAGAAAGGGACTCGATATTTATTAACTGAGTCATCAATAAGACGGGTTTGCTATCTCTGCCTCTCTCCGTCTCCTCTCTGCTGTTACGTTACCTTTCTGGCTTCCTGCCTCAGCCCTGTAGGGGTGAGAGTCAAACAAACTCTATTTAGAGTAAGTATAACGGAGTGACTGGTGTTAGCCGCATTACAGCCTCTGTGAAAACCTGTTTCCTTTCCTCAGGCAAGTCAGAGCTTCAGAAACAGATGAGGCTCAGGAAGCTATCTCTTCCTCGAGACTTTACTGCGGACACAAAGAGAGTAAAAGGCACAACATGCATGCAGACTAGTGGATCACAAAGTTCTTCATTCCTCTCACCCTCTCACTCTCTCTCTCCCTTTCGGTGTTAGTGTGTCAGATGTGAGATTAACAGGATTTACTTAAATTTCCCTTTTTTTCTAACTACACTTTTTTTTTTTCTTTCACTGAAACTGAGAAAACTTGTCAGCACATCTGGAAGATATCAAGTTAACTGAGCAGCCAGTCAAGTCAAAACTTTTCTTCTTTCTTTTTTTTTTTTGTCGAAAAAAAAAATGTACAGTCTAATTAAAGTAGGTCTATCAACAGCAGGAATCAAGATTAAACTGAAAATTGTGTTTGCCTCCATTGAAGAGAGCGCTCCATAAATAAACAGCCAGGGTAAGTCGGAGCAGAGACCAAGACCACAACAGTCATGGTCTACGGTATATCAGGCCGAGGATCTACGCACCCTGCTAGACTGGCCCTGACTTCAGGAGAGCGCTTACAGTCAGCCCTCCGTTTGTACCCCTGACCACTAATTGCTTCGAGCAATAAATCATGTTTTCCCAAACTTCAAACTGAATATAAATAGTTGTGCAACAAATTCAGCATGTGCTATTAATGGCTTTGTGCGCACTTGGAGGCTAAGCTGAGGATTTTATTCAGCAAATACTAAGTGCCGGTGGCAGTTGAGTGAAAGATCTATGTAAACTCCACCAGCAGTGTTTAGACTTAATAAGCCCGGGACAAGGCTGTACAGTCTAACTCCATGAGGGACTTTTAGCGAGGAAATGCTGTCTCGACAAACACGTACACCGAACACCGAGACTGTCTCGAGACTGTCCGGGCAGAGAGAGGCTCGACCCGAGGGCTGAGGCACATCTGAGAAACTTTTACTTTAACTTTTCTGAAGACCTCTAGTGTGGCCCGTCTGAGTCAACAGCACATAAAGTCTTCACTTCACTGCTGGCAGATTTTTGCTGAATCTTTATTATGTTGAACACACACTTGTCCTTTTGTTAATTTATATGCAAAGTGAAAAGACTACACTTTTAATTCCTACAACTTGTGGCAATATTTAAATTAACTGTCTGAAAAAAAACTCAGAAATAAATACTTATGTACATTTTTGAAACATTAGTTCAGGACAGTGAGCCTCCAAACTTCTGAACGTGTAACCATTCGTCTTCGCCAACATGTAGAATATGGGAAAAACAATATGTAAAATTTCATTTTAGAATAAAGAAGCTGTACATTGTTAAACTGAGAGAAAGTTTTCAAAAGTTTTCAAAAGGGTAAGTCCCTGGTTTCCACTGTTCTTACTTTAATGAAAGCCTTTTTATGCAGTTACTGCACTGGGTTTTATTTCCCAGAATTGATTTGCATTTTTTAGGTTTGATTTTAGTAAATAAATCTACTATTAAACCACATTTAATTGGAATTTTTTTTTTCTACTTTACAATAGTGTGCTTCAAATGTCGAGTGTCCGAATACACAAAAGTACATTATAATGCTGCACAGTTTTAAAAAAAAAAATGTGTTGTATTGGCTGGAGAATATCTAAAATTTAACATAAATTAATTACAATTTGTTCAACTTCTCTAGGAAACGTGTCTTCACATAAAAAAGTCATTCAATGACTCTGTTAATGAATAAATGTTAACAGAAAAAAAACTGAAGCTCTTTGGAACCATAAACACTCACAAATTCTAAAGTAAAATCATCATAATACTGCACTTGGGCTTCAGCTTACTGAGTTTTGTCATTTGATGTAATTCTCCTGCCATGGTGCCTCTGTGATATTCATGAAGCTCTGCTTTAGATACTTTCAGAAGTGCTGAGACCGCTCTGTGCCCAGTAAATGACATTATGATAACTGTAGTGAATTTCCTGGTGGAGCTGTTTAATATTGACTGATACATTAGGCTCTTAACGGCTAAATTTAGTATTTTCTAGAGGTGAAACCTCACAATATACAAACTCTGAGCACAGAAGCTCATACCAAAGCTTTCCTTCTCACTGCACAGGGCGTTTGGCCTGTTTGACTACAACTGAAGTTTTTTTTTTTTTTTTTTTTCTTCCAAATCAAGTCACTGAGCCTTCACGCAGTCTGGTGAGGAGGTGAGCGGCCACATTTGGTAGGAAAATTGACTTTGTAGGATTCGTGCTGATGTGGATCTGTTAGGTGTTCAGCATAGAAGAGACTGGTTGGATACTGGGGTTAATGGTTACATTGGGGTTGTCTA
This sequence comes from Seriola lalandi dorsalis, assembly GCF_002814215.2. NCBI lineage: Eukaryota > Metazoa > Chordata > Actinopteri > Carangiformes > Carangidae > Seriola > Seriola lalandi. The sequence continues at coordinate 412,266 of NW_019525497.1, forward strand.
AAGACCCTGCCTGAGTCCGCCGGACAGAGAAACAACACAAGATAATGCTCCAGGTTTTACAGCTCTGTCCCTGTACCTACAGCTGAACAATTCACAGTGAAACGGTAAATTCCCTTATCGGAGCAATATCGACAGCGAGTGGAGCGATGCAACATCAGACGGTTAATGTTATGTTCGGGCCTTATTACGCACGGTTTTAATCTGTAGTTTCCTGGGACGCGCTGTTTGTGAGCAGCCACGTATTTAAAAAGAAAAAAAAAAAGACACAGCACAGCTTACTCTCTCCTGTTCCTGTCCTCGGCTATAGCCTGTACCTACAGCTACTGGCATTATGCCCTCACTGCGGAGAATAAACACCGATGTGGTCCAGCAAACCTGCGAACCCCGTGGCTCATGCAGATGCGAGGAGAGGAGACGGAACATCGCCGACTCTCCGCGGTAAACCTGCCCTGGTGTGAGGCCACTTACTTGGTGTTGGTCCGGTTCCAGAAGACGGCGTAGCGGTCGGCCACCACTTTGGAGCTGGGCTCCTGGCTAAAAACACACATCAACAGCACCAGGCAGACAAAGAGGACCATTTCCACTTGCAGCATCACTACGGCGAAACTTCGGCACGTATTCCTCTTCAAGTATGGGTCAGTCAGTCGAGTTGTGCGAGCGCTTCAACCGGGACAGGTGACGAGTCTCATTCACCTGTGGCCGTGTGTGTCTGGCGCAGTTTGTGAATGCTACACAAATACAAACGCGCGCTGCACAGAAAAGGCAAAATTGTGACCATTCAAGGGGACACTTGAGATGACACTTGTTCGGTCTGACGGAAATGTAAAGTTAGAAAACCAGCGCGTCAGTGTTGTTTTCTCTCTGATGCAGGGCGAGGGTCCAGTTGAATCATACGCTTTATTTCATGCGGGATGTCAGCTCGGACAAATCCGTGGTGGGCTGACAGAATATCTCTCTCCCTTTAACGCACAAACAGTGAGATCGGCACACACAAATGCGCAGCACAACAGGCAGTGTCTTCTGTGGTGTGGTAATGTTCCCTTTCTGCGGGGAGCTACTGGATGTAGCCTGTGTCAGGACAAATGACAACTGCTCAACACTTCTTCTTACTCCAAACCCAAAGCGCAGGGGATTATTCAGTCCGAGATGTGATGGAGAAAAGAGAGAGAGAGAGAGAGAGAGAGAGAGAGAGAGAGAGAGAGAGAGGCTCAATGTGTCCAATGACGCCGTGTGGCGCACGTCAGATGTCCATGTTCTCCAGGCAACTTTTTAAAGCCATACAGTCAGTCAGTCACTGGCATCTGAATGGCAGTGTTAGACCCGGTCTCTCGTCTCCAGAAAAAAAAATCCGAAAAAAAAAAAGGCTGTTATCCTTTCTCAGCGATTTACCGGGAGGTGTCACGGCCGAGGTGGGGAGGAGTCCTTCTCGGTGTCGGAGACTACGGACAGCGTTGTGTTTTCTCATGCGCTTCTCTCCGTGGAGACGCTTGTTTATGTCCACATCCCAAAGTGTCCTCCTCATATATAAGCCATCGTGCGACGTGCAGGCGTGAAAAAAACCTCGCGTTCTCCCATGTGCGTTTCGTGTAGTCTTCCTCTATTCTTGTGTTTGGGTTTGAAACGCCGGGACACGCAGGAAGGTGAGGGCAAAGGCAGGCAGCTCCAGACGCCGACTGAGAGAGTGGGTTTGGTTACGGAGGAGCGGGGGATAGTCCCATTGGTTTGAAATTATTTGAATGGGCGTCACTCGAACAAAGCCAAGCCCCTCCCCCGCCTAAAACCGAGCTAATTCAATTACCGAGAGGTAGAGCTGGAAGGGGACGGGGGGGAGAGGTGCACAGGACAGGGACCGCTTTTAGATACTCTACTGTCAGATCCGTCCGATAAGTGCGCGCGGCGCTATTTAATTACATGCAAACGGACGCAGCGGACCAAAGAAGACCGTGAGCTCCAGTTACTCTCTGTCTGAGTTCAATTTGACTCAATTCCAGTGTGTTTTTTCTAATAACAAGAAAGAGGCCTGTATTGAGGTAATACAGACTGGACGTTAAGATTGGCTAATAACTATATAAATCTAAATATTTGTTCATGAGAAAAGATAATAAATAAGTAATCGGGCTTCCCCCTTCAATTATTAATATTGAGAATTGATTGTTTCAGTATTAGTAATAAAAATCTTCATATTTGCTCTATAATTGTAATTAATTCTGCTCCAGAAAGGTCACATCTATCCCACAGGTTAAGGGGAAAGAGAGGCGGAGGGTGGTGATGCCTCTCAGCCTGTGCGATAGCGTAACTCTGAGAGATGATGGCCACGCGGGCTCCCTGCTTAGGTGCAGCCTGGCAGTCAGTTGCGGGGAGCGCACCGAAGGGGGTTCAAGGCGCCGCTCCAGCGCCCAGACGCCCCGCAGTGGCAAACAGCCGGGATAGCTGACTCAGCCGAGGACAAATCCAAGTCCGAGCGCGCCAGAGGAACCGCGTCTGTCGTCGCCTTAAATCAGACAAGTGCTCACAAGGAGGATTTATGAAACTTTAGAAAATGAGCAGCAGGCCAAAATTCAGGTGGGAAATCACTAACGAAAATAGCTGTAACATGAATTCATTTGGATACAGTGTGCAGAGCGTCTGGAGTAGATTTATAGTGACCTGGCCCTGTGGCATGTTTAAAAAGTGGGGCTACTTCTCCAGATTTAGGACTGGTGGAACAATCCACGTGCACATTTAAAAAAAAAAAAAAAAAAAAGATATTTGTGTGTGTGTGCGTGTGTGTGTGTGTGTGTATGTGTGTTTATAAAAATGAGGGATTAAATTAAATATGACAAATAGTTTTTCAAAAGGGATGTGAATTTATTATACAAGTTTCTGTCCACATGTAGGCTGGAGCAAGTGTACAGTCTAAACAGAGGTGGACAATTGTGTTGTTGCATTAGAAAAGGACACAACAATACCAAGCACCAGGTTGTAGGATTTGAAATATCAATTATACCAAAGCAAAAAAAGAATATATATATATATATATACAATAAAACATATAAATTGATGATTGTAGAGTTAAGTGAAGATAACTTTTTTTAGTATGTACTTTATACTTTATCTCTTCTTACTTTTTCTGTGATGTGTCTGTCAGCCATTAAGTAATATATGAACAGTAATAAAAAGAAATAAGTAAATTCAGGCAAGAAAAACCTTGACATTTACGTCAATGTTTTTATTCATGCAAAGTCAAGAAAATCAAATGCAGTTAGTTCTAAACACCTACTGTGTGTGAGTGTGTGTGTGTGTGTGTCTCTGTGTGCAACAGGTGCTATTTGCCTCAAGGATACAGGAGGAGATAGAAAAGGGAGAGAGAAGAAAGGAGGAGGGAGGAAAGGGTGAGAGGGCAGCTAATATTTTAAGATAATCCTCTTGACCTCTTCCCTTGGACTAGTGTAAACTTGGGGCCATTCACTTACAGCTATCAACACACACACACACACACACACAGAAGAGCGCTCACGCTGCAACCACACACACATACACCACCACCACCACAGAAACTCAGGCAAGTTTTATCACATATTTTCTCAAGCATTTTTTCGCGATGCACACACACACACGCACGCATGCGCGCACACACACACACACATACACTCTGAGAGGACACTATCAACTACCAGGGGAGGAGGGGTGGGGAGGTCAGGCTGGAGGTCAGTGAACATGGCTGTTTTCACACCCACTTTACAGCCATGACTGCATTCCTCTCCTGCTGTGTCCCATCTCTCTCCCTCTCTCTCTCTCTCTCTCATACACACACACACACACACACACACTCACACTTGATAACAAGCATATTTGACTGACTAGTGCACACAGCGTATACCCCCAACTGCTTTCATTTTCTCTGGCATAGAAACAGAGCTCTCTCCCTCCATCCCCTCCTTAACCTGCTGTCACTATCATAGTGGGCTGCGTTGATTACTTCTCATGCGGCCCTATTTTCTCCCTCACCTCCATCCACGCGATCCAGCAGAGCGCCGCGAAGACGGCTTGAACTCTTCAAAGCTGCATTTATTTTGCTATCTGATTGATTAGTGAGAAGTGAAACAATGTTCGCACACGGACTCTTAAGTGATCAGGTGATGTGGTGTGTGAGAGGGATGAACGTTTCGCTTCGCTTCGTCATTCTCGCTCATAAATTGTTTACATTCACATTACTGCAGAGCCCTTTTTCTTTTCCTCTAAAAAACTATTTAACTTTGAGGATTTATTGTCCAATTCAATTTTGTGTCATGATTCTCGTAATGCCTTTTTGATGCGGGATAACTGGTTTCATCAAGGGCTTCAATTTTATATATATAGAACTCATTTTGGCCAAAATTGACAAGTGTCTGGCTTCAAGCCTGAGATTTTCCTCCTCTCACACGCACTGATCTGTACACTCACACCGCCAGGGTCACAGCAGGGTTAGATGGGAGGGCTGACTGGGTGGTTCATACCCTTTTTTTTTTAATGTTATTGTTCTTTTGCCAACGGGACAATTAGAGACTGCATCATAACACGGACTCATTAAAAAGATGTGAGAATGCGGCTCGGTATGTCTGGTGTCAACATGGCAGGTCAGGCATGCCAACAGGCAATTACGGACATGAAAAGCGAAAAGGATCCTTTGAACAAGTTCTCTTGAAAATATCTGTCAATTAGAGGTGTGTGACAGCTGAAAAAAAAAGAACATGTCACACTGTTTGGCAAAGCATTCATTAAAACTATGTGCACAATTTAATCACCTTTTCTCGGTTGGGATCTATTGCATCCATTAGATGTGACTTTCATTAATCAGTGATGAGATGCCCTTACATCAAAAGAGATATAAAACTAAACCACAGACAAAGTGGCACCTTACAGGTATTATGGCTTGCTATTAATGCTATAAACCATAAAAAGGAAACATTAGATCTGCTCTCAAGGCACCTTTAAAAATCACCGTCATTATCAAATTTCTATAAAGTATACCTACACTCTTACAGTGCATTACTTTGCATTGCAATCTCCTAATGTTATGTCTGTTTACAGAGATTCAGAGCAGCGTTGGGATACAGTAGCTCTAGCAGTGTACAGGAGACCGGTGTAATGATCTATTCAGACAGTGTAGCTCCAAATCTCATTGATATACAGCTCACACATCCATAAATATGATGCTCTCTCACAATCCCAGGATCCTTGTCAGTTAGGATTACTGATAGCACTGTGCATGCGTTGTGCCCTGTAACCCCATTCACACATCATATTATATCACATGCTCCAAACTGCAAATGCAGATTAGGCTGGGTTGCATATAAGGAGGAAATAGAATTCCATCTCTTTGGAGCACAGATGAGAAATTTTCAAGACTATTTCAGAAGATAATGATCATGATTCGGCTTTATGCACGAGGAGACACGTTCCACCAAGAGTTTGAAAAAAAACAATAAAGCACTGCACCTGTGTGTATTCATTTGATAACTAAGAAGACTGCTTGACAAACCGTTCAAAGCCACCTCTTACACCCAAAGTCATTCTTTCTTCTGTCAGGAATAAAGGAAGAAAAGCAAGTGTAGTATTCAAAACTTTCGTGTCTGTTTCCCGTATCTTCATAAACTTGACACAAACCTTTCCCATTACATCTGAGCTCATCGAGAACATTACCTCCCTTCTCCGCCTCGCTCTCTCGCTCTCTCTTCATTCTCCACCGCCTCCCTCTTTAGGATGCATATTAGATTAAAGATTTTATTGTCACACTCAATGCACTTAGAGCATTGGCAAACTAAATCACAGGGAGACAGCATGTCATAGTAGAGACACCTTGGGTTGACTAAGTCATGACGAGCCAGCACAAATCGATGAGAGGGACTAATCGGATGTATCTGCTGGGACGGGACCTGCCCTGAATCCAAATGATGGACACCAGATGGGGACTGATGTTGCCATTAGTACACCATCAGTGCAGTGGACAGACCGATGTAAGGACAAGGGCTTCCTATTCAATGAGGAATCAGGTTTTCAATAGGGACAGCCAAGGTCCTTCTATTCATGGAGGGAAAGCGGGAATCGACAGTGGTGATGGCTTGCCTGTGTTTGCGCAGATGTCGAGAGAGAAAAAGATGAGAGAAAGGTTTTGTGTGTGTGTCTGCATGCATTTGATTCTTGTGAGGGCCACATGTCCCCACAAGGACAGAGAAAGTAGGAAAAGTAAATCCCCAAAAAACTGTTAGGATTTGTACCTTCAAAACACCCATGTGACTGTTATGAAAAGGATTGCGATCTAGGGTTCTCCTCGGGTTAAGGTTCGGTTGAGTAAACACATCCAAGTAGCTTTAGCCTGGATAAAGTTAGGGAAAGGCCGCGGTGATAGTTTAAAGACCTACTCGGAGAAGGTGTGGGAACAACCATGGTCATTATTGAAAAACTATAAAAAAAACAAAAAAACAATGCTGGCTGAGTTGTAGTCTGGTGTCAGAGTCAGACACTTTGCACACCTGCAGATTGAGTTACCTTTGGACAGAACCAGCTAGCTGCCCCCCCCCCATCTCCAGCCTTTGTGCTAAGCTAAGACGAGCAGCTGCTGCGTATTTACTGTACAGACATGAGAGTGGTATCGATCTTCTAATTTAATCTAATTCTCTTCAAGAAAGTGAATAAGCGTACCCCCCCACACACACACCCTCCACCCCCCAAAATGTCTAACTATCTCTGTGATGCATTCTCTCTCAATCCCCGTAAATTGTACAGACGTTCTTTGCCTTCACTAAAAGAAGCTCCATTAGAGGTCCTCACAAGCATAAAGAGCAAGAGTACACAAGTGTAATGTATGTGGGCGCCTCTACGAGCATACATACCTCGTAGCTGAATATTTAGACTCAATCATATGTGTGTCTCAGAGAGAGTTTTGCTTTTAAAGTCTTATCTTGTATAAGAAAAGTAAATATTCCAAAGAGCAGTTTTACTTTCTAGGATGAATTAGGATGTCGGCACAGGCTCGTGTCTCCAGGGGGTTTGGGACATACCATCAGCTGATAAAGAATTAATAAGAACATTCCTCATTCTTCAGCCGGACGTTATCAGCCAACACTGGTGTGAAAACAGCTGTTTTATGTCTGACCTGCGCCCGCTTTTTCGGCAGCCCTACAGTAATGCTGTCTTTTTTTTTTTTCCCATCCCATTCTGTCCACAGTTAAATGAATGAAGGCTCGCTCACAGACACAGACAAATACCACAAACAGCCCGCTGCCCCAGTAGTATAAATGTTTATTTGGCCTGCAACAAAGCAGTTTGTTTCTCTATGTCTATGTTTGATGCATTATATTGTGCAATGCTTTATCACACTGCACACTAATGACATCAGCTCCAGCTGTGTGTGTTCCCAGCTTCACTTCCATTCAAAGTATATAACTCTGTGTGTGTCCACGTGCGTGAAGCATACACACTACCTATGTTTGTTTGTGTGCATCCCTCTCTGTGTGTGTGAGTATGTGTGTGTGTGTGCTTAAAATCTAAGGGTTATATTAGCTACAATTGTATTGAGCTACCTTTTTTTCTTGGTGCCATTTTAAACCAAACCCATTTATAACCCTGAAGTGTATTACTTCCAGTGGGCAAATACAGGGTTAATGATCAAGGATACATAGCATTGTGGCATTTTATCTTTAGATCTAATTCAGAGAAGTCTAACTTATCCTCATTACAGGGACCTGTAGAGGAGCAAATGACAAATCACAGTATGCGATAATAAAGGTGACACTGTGAAAATCCCTTGGCTGGGATCCATCTCATCATTATGAGAGCATTATGAATGGATGTAATAAAAGTGAATTAAGACAGGACACCGCTGATATAGATATTATGAGCACATTGTCCCTTCCCTAATGTGAATGGTGCTTCAGCTAGCTTCTGCAATAAGGGCTGCAATTTGGAGAGGCTATCCTCAACTCTGAGTAATACTTACATACAATCATGACCGAAAAAGCTGGGAGGAGAGAGGGTGGGCAACTATCAAGTCCTCTTTTGTACTCTCTCTGCTCTTTCATTATAGCTATGAATGTAAAAAAGCCTTTGATATCCCTGGCTACAGTGTGCAACGCAGCAGCCATTCGGCTCTGTGGGGCCTCACATCTCTCTTTGAAGTCCCAGGAAGAAATTGATGTTCCACTGTCCCTTTATGACTCTTCTGTCGAAAGAAAATATAGATTCATAGGCCCAGGACAAAGCTAATAGCCAGACTTGTTCAAAGCAAAGGAGCAGAATAATAGTGCCGTGTGTCAGTTCATGCCAAAGAACATTAATCTCTTATTAATACCAGTTGATTCTCTTTTCAAACTGTACTTTTTCTGCTTCTGTCTTTCCCCCTCTCTCCCTCTCTCTCTCTCTCATTCTCTGGCGGGTGTTGCTCTGCGGAGAAGGCCACCATTGAAGAGCTCAGCTATACATCATTGATGAGGGTACAATAGCATTAGTGTATGCTTAGCCTGCTAATTCTCACTGCCATTATGGAAAGTTTTCTAATCGGGCCATTTGTAATTCCGCACATAAAAGGATAAGCTGAGATCCAAGCTTGCAAGAGGGCTTATGACGCTGATCAAATTAAGATCATTTTCTCCCAACAGGAATAACTGATAATGAGAAATACAATTGCCACAGAGAGTATCACTGACAGGCTATTGACAAAGAGATTTGCCCTGCGGTATTTATGAGTCGGTATTCGTTATGCACATTGCATATGCAAGAATGTTTCCAGCTACAGGCCATCCATTTTCATATACAGTGCATTTCCTTTCCAGAGGTGTTATTACAAACAAAGAACTTCAACGGAATAACATCATTTCATGTGTATTTGTTAGTGAATCTTGGCCCCATTGTGTCAGTCATACATTCCTGACTGTCTGTACGAATGTCAGAATGTTTCATAGCCCCCTGACGCCACAGTAATCCCCTCTCTCCAGATATCACTCTGTCACCGAGATAGACCAATTCCTTCCCATGTTCTTAATTTGTCTTTCTTTTAATGGAAGGAATGAAGGACACACTCGCATCTGATTTCCTGCTAGTCGTGTTTGCATGCATTTGCACACAACTGGCAAGAAACACACACGCACGCACGCACGCACACACACAGGCGTACATACATACACACGTACACACGCGCACACAAACCCATTACGATGACATGCCGCACAGATTCATGTCTTAATGTTTGTGCGCATCTAAACACGTGTAGAAGTAGCAGGGCTGACGTCCTCACATGCATAATCACAGATGTGAAAATACAGCCTCTGGAAATTATGGGGTAGAAACCTTCAGGGTGTGTTTTTCCTCAAGGAAAATGTTTTGTATAATCGCATCTGATAGGAAAGTGAGAAAGCACATTTTCTGGTGTTGGCACACTGTTTGGAATAATGAAGATTTAGTATTATGACTCCATTCAGCTCGCATACTGTATACCGTATATATATATATATATATATATATATATATATATATACACACACACCCATTCACAGCTCTGGCCCTTTTGCTTTGACTCATGACTTTCCGGTTTGGGAGCGACGCCCATGACACCTGTGTTGTGATGTCATCAATTTTATCCTCAGTTTTTTTTTATGAAATATGATGTCATTACTCACTTGCCCTGTCCACTGATATGATCCAGGGAAATGTGAAGTCACTCCAGTTTCCCCAAATGTAACATCAATCACGATGACGTACTGAACACTAAAGTACAATCCCAGGCAGTGGATCAGCACCTCCAAACCACATGGATCGGGAAAATAATATCGCTGCCATTTTGATTTAATCACAGCGTAGGCCCTATATTACTACAGTGTGACATTTTAATTACAATGATTAGCACAAGTGGAACAAACGTATTTGTTCTCCTCAAGATTCATGGCAGCAAAACTGAGTAAGTCAACTCACACACTCACTAAGAAAATCTGTGCAAAATGTGAAGGATAAAAAAGAATTCACTCAGATTAAAAAAAAAAAAAAATGTTATCACTGAACTCTTAAGGTTTTATGTGCCCAGGTTTTGACATATCCTACAGTGAGGTCTGTGGATTATCCAGAGTAATTGTAAACAGCAACATTCTGTTCACTTGCATCGAAGAGATGGATTTCTCAAAATCTGGACAAATAAAACAAAAAGTATTTGGATGACTAGATATCACAAGAGCTAATTGAGAAAGTATGCTTTGATTTGACCAAACTAAACCTTTATAGACTTTTAATTTTGAGTAGGTTTTGACATAGTTTTTCAAAACATTTCGATTCTCCCTCAGAGAGTGAGTAAGGCTCATATTACACAACCTGATTATCCCTGTGTGATAAGTATCAATGTTACACATCCACACACCAGACTCCCACACCTGCTGGCCAGCGGGCCAGCAGAACACAGAGCTGCCCTCTGAACCGCCATGTTTGACTAATACCAACTTGTCAGCACTATATATCCCTGCAGCTCAGGATATTGGAGCAATTACCTTCATACAGCACCCCCTAGGAGCACAGGGGTCGTTGGAGCCCAATTCATCTCTAGGACCCAGTCAAACAGACCCTAACAGCGCCAACGCCGACTTGTTAGGGAACAAGGAGCCTGTCATAATTAGTAGTGACATTTGCTGACAGAGAGGCCAAGCAGGCCTGGCCTCCACTGAGATGTTTTAGCATAGAGAAAGAGAGAGAGAGATCTATCAGATAGAGAGCGGTCTTTCACTCTCCTCTCAAATGGATGCCGTAGCCTGAGGGGCCTTTGTGCCAATCAGCGACTTTCCAACCAAATCATTTGCATCATAAACAGCCTCTCATGATGAGCTTTGAATTCATTTGTTGTGCAGTTAATCACCGGAATGAAAAAATTTTAAGAGTTTGTAACAATGATTCAAAATCAGACATTTATGTTATAATTACAGGGTTTTTTGCAAATGGTCACTGAGGAGCAAACATACAGCAGCCGTCTCTCTCTTCCAAAAGTTTTAGTTTAACAACAATTGTGGGTTGTCTGTTTCATTTGAATCCCACACAGCCAAAAAAAAAAACAAACAAAAAGAGTAAGTTTCCTCTTTGGCCTCTTCTTACTCCTTAAATAGTAGTTAGAAGCGATGATTCAAGTGTTGCTGCATGCTAATTATCAACCCCTGTTCCTCTCCATTTTTCAATTTGACCTTGCTTCCCTTCCTCTTCAAACCCTGCCATCTCCATGGGCGGATTAGGATGAGAGTGTGTAAGAGGAACCTTGGTGGTGCGACTGATAATATACTGATGAGACTGTTGGTATTTTTACCATGTGTTTCTCTCCGTGGGTTCCATACACACCACCACCACAGAGAGAGGGATGAGTGAGGAAGGAAAGCGTTGAAGATGGATAAGGAAAGCATGAAAGGAGGAGGAGAAATCTAAACTTCTTTATGTATCTTATGCTGCATTCATGACACATCAGAAAGTCGGAAATTACAAGCTCAGACTCGGAAGAAATTATTTGAACGCATGAACGGGTTGAAAATTCAGGTCCCTGATTTAACCGACTTGACTTCATAACAACTACAATCATGGCATCCTCTGTCGTGAGTGGTCGGGACACTAATATTACAAATGCTATTTAATTCCTTTTAACAAAACAGTTACTATTGTATATGCTATAAGTCACAAAACACAAAACTACAAATAGAGTTACATTCACTTCCGCACTTTCCGGACATTTTGCGTCTCACTCAACCGCGGCAAGCAGCTGCAATAAGTCAAAGTCAAATAACTTGTCTATGTTTCTTGCAAAGACAACAACAAGGTGCCGAGATGTTACAGCGGGCCTCCACATTGTTTTACGAGATGAACATGTGAACGCATGCTTTTCGGAACTCGGATGTTCCCGCTCAGAAGTTTCCGTGTTCACCGTCGTCTTGACAGCAGTACAAACTACTGCATGCATATGAGGGCCAACATGCTTCCATGAAAACACATCTGGTGTCCATCAGAAACATATTCTGAGGTCAGGGGCCACAGGATATTTAGCATTTCCATCAAAGAATCCAGATGACAAGGTAATGTCTTGGGCAGAGACACCGGCTCATTAAATTACTTGTATTACTCTTGTCTTTTTGTGATCCAGAAGAGAAATGACAGTAATAACTTTTAAGACCATGAAACATAACATTGTCACAGTCAAGATGATAAATCTCCTCCGGCAAGCTTCTCATGTAGTTTACAAGTTCATGCAGGACGAAAATAGTGAACATTTTTGTGTCCCCCCTCCATGTTTGCCTCGAGGTAGAAATGTAACATGTATTACACTAAATATATGTTGTGTCGGTGAGCCTCACATCACCCATTTCTGCGGCTTGTGTCATGTCGGAGCATCTGTTAAACAAAACAGGTCTCCCTTCATGTCAGTCACTGTCACATCTTGAAGAAATGCGGCGATGAAAGGAGACGGATGAATCATTTTCAAAGGTAAATGAGCCCAAGCGTGTCTCGATTTGCTCACCGCCACCCATGAAGTATGTTCACTTTCTCACCTGTAGCAATATCTCACTGGCTTCTCTCTCTCTCTCTCTCCTTCCTTCTTTCTACCTCTCTCTCTCTCACTTCCTTGCCCCGGGCGGGACATGGGACCACCTGCCACTGGTGGAGAGGGAACACAGGCAGCAATGACAGCTCGACAATGGATTTGCACACCACTGCAGGCCTCGAGGCCCCGTGGTGAAGGGGAGAGGAGGGGGAGAGAGAGTGGAGGAGCAAGAGGAAGGAGTTTAGAGAGGGAGAGAGATCATCAGCTGCCTACACCAGGAAACAAGCCAATTAATTATGCAAGTCACACAATGACTCTAACATTTGTGGCAGAAGCGCATGCTGCGTGGTAATTGGTCATTTAGAGCAACATATATGATACAGTAATGGGGTCACTATTCACTTGAGTTCTGTCACACACTCGCATGCATTCATTGCTGCTATTACAAAAACCCATGGAGACCTTTTTGAACCTCTCAGTCTCACTGTTGCTGCTCTGCATGTTTTTGAATTAAAGAGACTGTCCTCACCAGAAAAAATCACAGCCCTAGTTGTTTGGTCCAATTCCTAAAATAACCTCTCTCTGTGTTTTAAAAGGAATTCTTTTGTCTCTGAGAAGTAAATAAAAGGGGTCAACCACAATCTTTTTTTAACCTTAACCAAGTAGTTCAATACCCTTATTCCATGGTCAAAGTTTGCTCCGATTTAAATGGCGTCATGCTGCACCAAGCCCTGAACGCATGCACTACTTACAGCGTCCTCATAGCAGAGAATAACCACCGTGACCTATTCTACTGTGGTCCCGCCTGGTAGCGGGGGCCGACCATGAACATGAGACGGTGTCCCGCCGGTCATGAGGCGGTCTCCCCCGTCAAACCAAACCTGTGTCTCACACTAATCTGATTAGCTCAATGCATATGTGATTGTGCTTTTTAAAACTTCAGCTCTTAGTAACTTGTCATTGAACTTCTGTGGTTTGAAGTTTAATTTAATTCAACAGATATCAGCCTTTTTTTTCTTTCTTTTTTTTTCTTTTTTTTTTTTTTAGAACAGTTTACTGATTGCTTTCCAGCCCTGTTGGATGATGCAAACCAAAAACGTCCTGCTTCTGTTGCTGCTGCTGCTGCTGCTGCTGCTTCACATTAAAAGTATTCCACCAGTGAACTAGCAGGAGGCTTTTATTGTGAAGTGGCTTTAGGAAATGTAATGTGTTTGTCACAGTGTTTGAGGAATTTCATTACATGTGTATTCTTCAAAAAAACAATATAAAATACACACTAAAATATGGACGTATTTGGCCGGCTCATCAGAAAAGAACTTTCAGATATAGTTCAGCGTGACGAGGGGATCTGCACATCTATCAAAAATGGCAAAACTTGGTCGAACTATCACCAAACATTAAGCACAAAATCAGAAGGATTTTGGAAGACACTGATAAACTATGTTGTCCTGATGATAGTGGCTCCAAAATTGGAAAATGCTCATGTGGGTTGTTTGAGAAGACAATGACAAACAACCTGTTTTACCATTTAATTTGGAGGCTTTGGCGCACATACAAGGAACTTTTTTTCTCAAAATTTACAGCTGCCATGACGCATTTTATTAAAACACATATATTTTCATTATTGCTGAGCACTAATCCCCAGCTCCAACATTACCACTATCTATTACCATCGGTTATCGGTCGTTTTACACATTGTCAGCTCTTCTTTTACTATTCCCTTGGCCGGAGCCATGCAGACCGATCGCAGGCTGACAAACCTGAGAGAGATTTATCGCCTGTTCCATTACAGACTTAACACAGGATATATTTCAGATAGGCTCTCTGTGCCTGTGAAACAATGGCACCTCAGACGCGCCACGTCTAATGTTTTTCTGGTATTAACTGGAATCAGCTGGGGATTTTCCTCTTGGTGCTCTGAGGACCCTGCAATCCTTGTGCGACTGTTCAGTTCACAAATGCTTGCTGTACAGGAAGGTGTGTGTGTTAGCGTGCATGTGGGTATACTCCCTTCGAGGGTCTACCATGTAGGCATGACAGCACCAGCAAGATAAAGGGGATAAGAAAATGGAGAGAGACAGAGAATGAGGCAATATATATGGAAGATATGGACAAAGCTTGATTCTAAGACAACAGATCCCCTTTGAAAATCTCCAATCATAAATTAAACATATGCATCTTATGCATAGGAAAAGGAGTGCCACCCTGAATGGGATCTCCGGTGCTTTCTGCAGTCATGGTGAATCAGATGTCTGTCTCCTACAAGCACAAAATGCATGAATACCCCAACAAGGGCTGCATCCGCATTGCAAGGCTACAGATGAATAGGAGAGGACAGATTGAGGAGTGTTTGACGGCGATGGGGGAGTTGAGGGGTAGAGAAGTAATTGTTTTGGCAGGCCAACAAATAATGGCAAAAGGTTAAACAATGCAGTTGGGTCATTAAAAGGGAAAAAAGCTAAGTCACAAGGAAGGATGTGAGCTAAGTCCTTAAAAAAGTCATTTAATTCAGATTTTTTTACATACTTATTTTGCACTGCCGCCGTATTGTTCTTTGCGTTACTAAGCTTTACCGAGGTTTCTGCCATCACAATTTGATACATATTAGCAGCTAAACTCCCTTCCTTCTATATAATAAATGTTGAAAATGTTGAGGGTACAGTCGAGTGTCCTTTGTCTATCATTTCAGATTTTTTTTTTCCTGTTGTGAGCATGCAGGCCGATGTGAGAGGCTCATTGCTGTTGTTGTTTGTTCTCTTCTTGTCTTCCTACACAAGTATCTGTGCACCTGTTGGGGTTTGTGTGAGTGTCAGAGGGATATATTGTTTGTGTGTACACAGTGCAGCTAGTGCGAAAGCTGTAGGAGCAGACAGATCGGAGCTCTCTGCACAGTGGTGCCAGAGGCAAACCATTAATTAAGCAAAGAGATAGAAATTGACCCAGCTGGTGGTACAACCCACACACCCACATACATTCTGCACGCACACACACACACACACACACACACACACATACACACACACACATACAAATGCATTTACATACGCTCACCCCATGAAAAAAAGCATGCACACACCCACATTTGTGCATGCACATGTACGCAGACAACCTCTACACTGATGAGAGCCTGGCTGCAGGCGAGAAACAATTAGTCAGTGAGCAGGGAAACACTTTCACATCATCATCTAACTATGTAGGTTTTGCAGGAATGTGTGAATGGTTTAGCTGCTGGTAGCTGACTTCATAACACAACCCCCCTACACACACACACACACAAACACACACACACACGCACCCTCCACAATCAAACCTGCTGTTAAGATATATGTCCATGGTTGCATAGACAAGGCCCGCATGTATGGAGCTAACGATTGGTTGTGAAAAGAGAGGGGACTTTTATGGCTTGGCTGTGGGAGCTCCCAGGGAGCCACTGGGGCTTTGCTTTATCTCTACTTCTTTGTCCCATTCATCATGTCAAATACTGATAGCGAAAAGCTTTATGCACGTACACTGGCTGGTCTGCCACATTTCCTACATCTACCTACCTACAGCTACCTCTCTGTGTCTCTCCCGCTTACACACACACACACACACACACACACACACACACACAGTCATACTGAGGAAAAGAAGTTAAATCAGGTTGTTTAGATTGGCTGTCTCTGAGTAAATCCCCAGTGCTGGACCCTATGGAGTGAGGTCATGGAAGAGCAGTCAATATGGATTAAGGCAAATTGCTGGGTTGTCTATGGGAGGAGAGGAGATGAGAGGAGAGGAGAGAAACTTCAATGGGAGGGTCCTGCAGCGTAAAAACTCCTTTCAGAGCAACACACCTATGCAGTATCTGGAGCTTTGACTTTGAATGTGATACCTTAAAAGTGGACCTGGGGCCAAACACAAACACAAACACAAACACAAACACATCCATACAATAAATAACAGTGGCAGAGAAGCAAACTCACACACACACACACACACTCTCTTAATACCTCTTAAAACCTGCACACGTAATAGAAAACTAAGCCTTAACGCACTGACTTAGACACTTAGCTTTTTACCTTAACACCTGCGCACCCTCATGCACAGTGGAGACACCTGCACCCACACAGACACTACAAACAAGCCTGCACCCACACGCACAATTAAAACAATACTATAAACAAGTCTCCACACAGTCACTAGCTATCTCTCTCTCTCTCTCTCACAGACACACACACACACACACACACACAAAGACAGAAACACACATGCCTGCCCTCTGTTTCTTATTATCTGGGCATCGTGAGACTTTTTTTTTTTTTGTGACATTTCCAAAGATCTGTCACTCTTAACTCTTTCAAAATACCACTCTGGAATGTGGTGTTTTATAATAAAAAAAAGAAAAAGAAGAAAAAAAAAAGGTGCCCCTGCTGTCTTTCCTTCACACATTCACAAAGCTCCATAATGGTAATTACTCTTCACATCATGATTAGAACATATGCAGCCAGTGAATGGCCAACAGATGTGGCCTGATAATCCTGTGATTTGGGGATGAAGATAATTCTAACCTAGCCTTGAATACACAATCACCCTCCTTTAGAGAATTTCTGCGGCTCTGCTTTCACTGTCCCGTTGTGGTATTTACAGAAGTGATGAATGGCTTTGGTTCCTTCATATGCTCAGGGAAGATGCCCCCAAGAGTTTATTTGCACTTTCGATAAAGGGATTCAGATAGATGCCACTTACACTTTTAAAATAACATACTGATACAACTTTTGCACGCGAACATCACCGCAGTTCCAAGAGGCAGAGAAAATGAAATCTGCCTGACCTTATCTTGTCCACATCTGTCTGCTCATTTCACCCATTTATCCAAGTATCTTGGAGTGCTGATCTAGCTTGTTTGTCTTGGCCAGTGCTGCCATGTACTGTTATTTCCTTATGGTTCCTGTTATTGTTGCAGTTTTCCCATCTCTCTTACCCAGATTTAACCCAGAGAACATTCAAATTGCATTTACACAGGCCTGGAAAATCAGGTTTACCCAGTGTGACCCACATGTTTTCCACATTTAGCCAACGACAAGAAATAAATTACACATTGCCAGACATGAAGCTAGATGGATAGATAAGGAGTCATATAAGTTGGGAGATCAACAATTAGATAGATAGTTAAATACATGAAAAGATTAACGACATGTATTTGTATACAAAACATGTTATTCAGTCCAGTCTCAGGTTGTCCAGTGCAGGTGGGTAGTTTGCCCCCTCAGACACAGACGAAGGATCAAATTACTGTCACTGAATTCTAACCTGAACGATTAAAGGATCACATGCTAAACTGGTCCTCTATCAGCATGTGACTGACAATGTGCCACAATCCTCAGGAAGGGCCTTGGGCTCCATGGAGTAATATCCATTACCCATCAAGCACTATGGCAGCCCTAGGCTGCCCATCACAAATGAAACCATCTGCCTCTTCCATCTGCACTCATTTTGTTCATTATTCTTGGGCCAAAAACACTCCTTCTCTCCATCCTCTCCCTCATGCTCCACAAGTCCTTTTCAACCTTTTTAAGTTTCTCTTACGTCTGTGCTTACTTAGACACATGTTTGCTTCTTTATATACAATCATTTTGTCCTTGTGTCTTTTTGTGTTGTTATGTATCACCTTTCCTCATTCTGGTATTTGTGTGTGGCCATTCATGGAGCAAATTCCCTGTGTCAGGCCCGACTGTATGTGGGACTGAGAGTGTGTGTGGTGTAACGTCTTGTGTCTTTCAGCATCTTAATAAAGATGGAGATTGCATCGCATCTCAACTTATTAATCAGCTACCCCCGCTGCATCACTCAGCACGTCTGCATGTGAACATGTGTGTCTCCATATATTAAACTTCATAAAGCACAGTGTCTTATCTGATTAAGCGATTAACATCTGTTTAAGCAATAAGTAGCCTTAGGTGGTTCACATTCATTAAAACTGGCATGTTGAGAATACTATGGTATTTTTTCTTGCCTCCTACCCCCCCACCCCCACTTTTTTCTTTTAACTTGTTATTCGTTTAGTATTACTTTACCAAAGCTCAACAATTACAAATTTTACATATCCGTCAGACCCTACTTCAAATATCAGCCTCAACACCTTACAAGTGTTTTTTTTCTTGCAGATGTGATGAGTACAGTCCTGAGGAACCACTAACATCCTCACCCCAATTAGCTGGATTATTCAGATGTCCACACACCAGTAGTGCTCATGGTGGTAGCGTGATTTAGATGTACTAGGGCAGCGCCTCCTGACACACTCAAGATTCATTTTTTAAGTCTTATCAGATAAACTTGAACAAAAAAAAAAATTCTTCTGTTTCAATTAAGTGGAACTGGAGGAGGAGGAGAAGCGTGGACATGTTGATGATATACTTCAGCATCTGGGAGAAGGGCGGAGTTGTCATAAATCCTGATTAATCAGTTTCCATGTATCATGATAGACGATATTTCCTTATGAGACTTTACCAGGAGTGTTCGCAGAGTTTCAGGTTTATTTTGGGGAATTTTCATGAATGTACAGTGTCAAGATATTAAATGAATCATCTGGGGGAGCTGGATGAGTACTGACTCTTCTTGATATCTGTGAGAGGGTTTTCAAAACAAACTCCGGCCTCTTCCTTCCTTACCTTCCATAACTCCTCACTTCCTTCCATGCCTCCTTTTTTTACGCCCTTAGTTAGACAATGAAATGAGGAAGTAAAGTAAGTCTCTACTTCCTCAACTCCTCCTTTCCTTTCTTTCCCTTCCTTCTCTGTCTCCCCATATCCATACTAACCTTACCTTTCCTATCTTTCCCTCCTTCTGCAGCCTACCAGACCCACTTTAGTTCAATGGTGTCCATCTGAAAAGGACAGAGTGCTGATGCCAATCTGTGCTGATGTTATCACAGGGCTTGTTTATGTTTTGACATATTCACACACAGACATCATTCCAAATGAAAGCTGCTGTCATAATACAATATGGTGCAATAAAACACAATTTGTAATGGCCTCCAACCCTCAAATGGATCATGCTTGGACCAAATTTTGGAAATGACTTAATGAAGGGCGGAAAAACAAGAGACGTATACATTTTTAGGGCGTGTGTGCCTGTGTGTGAATGAGTGTATTTAGAGGGAGAATTTGGAGAGATACAGGGCGAGTGAAGCTGGAGAGTGTCGGACGGATGCAGGAGTTTTACAGCCTTGGGCATTGACTGGGGGAGTGTTTTATTAAAGTTAACGAGAGCAGGCCGCGCCCCTTCCACTGCCCATGCCCAAGCTTAAGTGCTTGTTACCCCGTTACTCTGCACATGTGTAAATCTCCCTCCCTCTCTTCCTCACTGTCTGTCTCTCTTTTTCTCTCCCTCACACACACACACACACACACACGCTCAGATGAAGGGGTTCAACAGGACAGAGGAGTGTCCAATAAAATCTCACGCTGAGTGGGGGTGTTGTGGGATCCACAGGGCATATGTGTCTACTGTTATGTTTATGACAGCAGCATGTCCAGCTTTAAACACCTCAGACCTCACATTCACACACATGGAGACACACACACACACATACCAAATTGCTGTGATTGACCCCTGTGACCTCCTTCTGTCAAACTTGACATGTAAAAGTTGCCATCCAATTTGCGAGCGTGTGAGGAAACGAAATAAAGAAAACTAGTAAAAGGACAAAGATGGCATAAACTGGTTGTAAAAATGACCCTGTATATGTCAAAGTGAGATGTGCTCTCAGGCTCCTTATCCGGGTTTACAAGTTGTCTAAGTTGTCTGTGCCTCTGTGTGGCATTAGGAGGAGGAGGAGGAAGACAGTGTGAAGGAGAGGGAGCGAGACGAGAAAGGCTGAAAATGAGATCATAAAAAATGATATGAGATGAAGAGCAATGTGTCTCTTGCCGTTGATGCATATTGCTCTTTCACACTAATACCAGCATATTAACTAGTTGCTGAATAATGACAGTCAGCAATGGGACATGAGGAGATGTTTGATGTTTGACGATTGAGGCTGTTCAGCTTATCCAAATTTTAGATTGGAGGAACTCTGAAGTATCCTAAAACGTGCGAGTGGACCCCAGCTAAGAGTGCGTACATGGAAAATAGTGTTCATACCTGAAGTGCTATAATAGAGTCACACAAGCATAAGCAAATATACTGTACCAAATAATAGCTGTGGGATTTTTAGCTGTTGCGGATAAGCCAGTTTAATATTGTGTTAATATCCTCTAAGCTATAACAACAGCACAAGGCTACTGCAGTGCTTTGATGTTTTCAGGTGGTTTTATAGTCTTTTTTAAAGCCAGTAATTAAACACATACCAGGAGGAATTTGTTAACTAGTTAAACTTGTTTTTTTATTGACAGAGTACAGTGGTGCAGGCCATAAAAAACAAATGGCGTTGCATTCATTGTAATCATGAAAGTATCTTATAGCCCGTCTTGAATTCCAGGTGGGTCTTTACTGATGTTGGGCGTAAGTAACAGCTGAGGTTTAGATGTGTGTCTGGATTCATCATATGGAAATATAGGAAGATTTTTTTATTTAAAAAAACAAGCAAACTGTGGTCCCATAACTTAACTGATATACAAAACCACTGGAAGATAGAGGAGAAAAATGACCAGAAGTGGCCAATTCAGAAGAGGGAGTGGAAAAAGACCAGACAGACCAGGCGGGTTTTTGTTGTTGATCCAGGATGAAAGAAATGTTGTACACTGTTGGGATTGTCAGTGCTTTTGTGGTCTTGTCCCTTGTGATGAGTAGTGCTATCAAGTGTCTCAAAAGTTTGTCCCGTGCGTGTTTGTGTGTGTGTGTGTGTGTGTGTGTGTGTGTCTGTGTGTGTGTGTGTAAGTGGTCATGGAGGGGACATACGCTGGCCAGACTTGAACTAACGATGTTACGGTTCATGGTATGTGGAAGAAATTTAAACTGAGATTAAGCTCAGGGTTTCAGGGATGCCTGTCATATGTATTCATAAAGAGCAAACTGAAAACACTGAGACAATACAATATACAATATAAGCTTCTAAAAGTGTATGAATGTGTCGTTCCACATGTGTCTTCGTCACTGATTTTTCGGTACACCTGCGCTAAGCCTGGGGAACCCTGGTGTGCCTCACCTCGTCAGTTCACAAGCATTGATTTACACTCTTGGCTTGTCTGCCGGGACTGCTGCAGAGTAGAGCAACTTCAAGCATGGCATGAACTGAAAAACACTAAAGAGGGCAGAGTAGCGTGACATGTTGATGGTAACGCTTGCGTGCCTGCAGTGTAAAACTTTTTTTTTCTTTAAAGGAGACACACAAACCAGTTTTTTTTTTTTGTGCAGAAGTGTCCTTGAACTTTTTCACCCTGACTGAAAGTTTGGCGGGATCCTCTGCAGTCAAGACCAGTCTGAGACGAGACCTCTCTTCACCTTCCCAGTCAGTATCAATACACTCCAGCTGAGACTTGCATGCTCTAGGAGCCTCTCACTCTCACTTTCTGTTTGTGTGTGTGAGTGCTTGTGTGTTAATCAGGGATATTATGTATAACATGCATGCATACATATGTATGTGTATGGATGTTTTGTTGGGTAGTGGTAAACAGCCACAAATCACACATAGAAAAAGAAATGGAAAAAAAACAAAAGGCGATGGGAGGCAGAATGGGGTCAGATGGACACAAAGTCTTCTGTTTAGTGAGAAACCCACCACACAGAGGAAAGGAAAGAGGTCAGGCATTTTAGCTGTCTGCTCTGTGCTTCCACTTTAACTTTGAGAAAGGCAAAGGGCAAAAAAAGAGGAAGAAGAAACGGAATAAAACACAAGAATAAGAGTCCCTAGAAGACCTGGAGTCTAAAGGACCCTGATGGAATAATAAAAAAAGAACAGATTGTGAAATACTATATAAGAAAGAAAGTTAGGTTTTTTTTTTAAGCCAGATTACATCAGATATGTGTGTATGGGAGACGGAAGAAGAGATGTGATGAAGAAAAGGAAAGGAAAAAAGAAGCGTGAGAAGCGCAGAAGTCAGCAGGGTGGAGTATAAATACAGCAGGGATTATAAAGTCACCCTGTTCTGCTTCCTGCTCCCCATCTCTTGTGACAGAACACAGAAAGAGGCTTACTACTGAGTTATGCATTGCAAACAGGGTGCGTATGTGTGCGTATGTCCATGGCCATTAATAACATCTTTAAGGGATCCAGTCAGGCCTCGCCTTGTCCTCTGTGCCTTGTCCCGGGCTGCATATCACTGACCTCAGAGTCTGTTTATCCACCCACGCAGAGAGATAACAAATGGACTTTAATGTTGTCATTTTTCTCTCTGTTTCACACTTATATACCCCACACAAACCTGAGAATGCACATACCCTCAAACTGGCCTACTCCACTGTAGCTCAGTGGGTAATAGCGGCCTGGCCAGCATCCAAGATTTGATTTCACTTATTAAAATAAATGATAAAACACTGTAACAGTCGATAACAAGCTATTGAGACTCTATTTCATATCAGCAATTTGGTGGCTGTCTAAAATGTCTGGATGAATGACTCTCCATCAGACCTCTCAACACTCGCGGGCCCAACCGAACGACGTCGTAACAAACAGCCGCCTGAGTCTGAGACGCCACTCAAGTTTATTTAGAAGATATTGATTTTACGCCACCGCTGAAGAAATATCACAGCCTTACAGTAAACGTCATAAGTATGTATTCAGATGCGAGCTAAACAACAATAAATATTTTTTAAATTCAACTAAGCTGATGTAGCAACCTGGCTGCTGAGTGCTACCGGCCGAGCCAAGCCGTATCCAAATATTCAATCGGTTTAAAAGTGTGTCGTTACAGGCTGTTAAAATATACAGAGCGGCTACATGCGTACGTCAGTCACAATGAAGGTGAACAAACATCTGAAAGATTAACAAAGATAAATAAATAAATAAAAGAAACTCTTATAAAGAGAGTGTTCTTAATTAATCCAAAACCTGCTTCTGAAAGACAGAAACACACCATGAGCACAATTCTTTGTAAACTTTGTACGATACAGCCTGTCATGAAGTGAACTTGTGCACCAAGCTCCAGTCAACCTTGGATAGACACCAGTTAAATAAGCATATGGTAACTAATTATTTCAGCCAAACTTGATTAGGAGCTGGGTTAAGGTCTTCCTCATTTACTTTAGCATTAACACAACCATTAAAGAAAATTCAGTGCAGCTTTATGACCTAACATCCAACTTCCACCCCGATGCAGTTGGGAGAGGACTGCCACGCGGCATTCCTGACTCCATAGATTAACATTCTTGTTGCCTTTTTGGGTCATTAACATCCTTGTCATTCTCATTAAGCTGAGCTATGAGCTTTTGTTTTGTAGCTGTAAAGAACACAGCTTGTACTTCTCAAGTGTTTTTGACATTCATGATTTTCCATTGTGCATTACTGCATTTGACCTGCTTTTAAATAGCAGGCGCGCACATGTCATCTGACTCTCACAGACTGGAGGGATCACAAGTTTTTCCTTAATGGCACTAATCTAACAAACTTAATGAAACAAGACTTTTATTGATAGATCTTGCATTTTTCTCCTCCTCCTTCATGAAATCCTCTGGAGTAATGTCAGAGTCAAAGGACAAAATACTGTTTGTCCATAAAGGAAACCTCAATTTTTGATGTTGCTCTTAATTTTTTTCGAAGATATGAAGAATCATCTACTACTTTTTGAATTCTGAAGATACATACATACATCCATCTATCCGCTTTCTTCCGCTTATCTTGAGTCGAGGTTAGGCAACGTTGTCCAGACATCCCTCTCCTCAGCAACAATTTCCAGTTCCTCCTGGGGAACCCAGAGGCGTTCCCAGGCCAGATGAGATATATAGTCTCTCCAGATGAGATGTATAGTCTCTCCAGATGAGATGTATAGTCTCTCCAGTGGGTTCTGGGTCTACCCCACGGCCTCCCACCAGTTAGACATGCCCAGAATACTCAGCTCCCTCCGGATGTCTGAGCTCCTTAGACTATTTATAAGGGTGAGCCCAACCACCTTACGAGAGAAATTCATTTTGGCCGCTTGTATTCATGGCTTCATTCTTTCATACATATCTCATACATACATATTTCTATATTTTTACATTTGAGCCAAACTAGACTGGAGTGGCTATTGAACAAAAATATATGTTGTTTTTATGGAGGGTTTTTTGTACAAAAACTTGCCAGATACATACATGAAAGAGTAGTTCTTCTGTTCTGTAGCAAACACAACAGTCTTTATCCTTGAGTGTGCTTTTGTCACTCTCTGTCTTAAGTTCAACCACAGGGGAAAACTGTTGGAAACCATAACTTGTTATTTCAGGGAGAAGATTAACAGCTTTTAAATGGTTTGAGTGCCTTGGATTCCCACAAATTCGTTAACTGCAAAGACTCCTATTGTCAAAAAAAGCAGCTAAAGTGCTGGAGGTTTTTTTTTTTTTTTTTTAAAGCAAAGGCTGACAGAGTGACCTGTGGTAGAATAACACTTGCACAGACAAAACCTCCAGTCTATGCAATGAGGAGACACATCTGTGTGATTACTAGGACAGAGAATGGACCGTCAATGCAGCAGGAATCAGGCCTCAAGCTGTCTTTCTTATGACACTCAGATTTTTTGCTAACTATCCCCGCTTTAGCTTCAGCACTGTTTGTGAAGAATTTTATCTGCCTATCGTTAACAGCACCTTGGTGCCCCAGAGACCGAGATCAGTGTCCCAGAGACACCTATCCTCGTTTATGGCCCTTATGACGAGCACTCTGATGCTCTCAGTCAATAGCCCATACTATCAATGATGAGGTTAGCTAATCAGAGAGAGTGCATTGACAAGGCTATTTTCTCTGCTCAATAAAAATATCATTGATTGGCATAAGTAACATTACTTCCTGTCCTGTCCTGTCCTGTCTATCTTGGACACATGCTGTGTGTTACACTGAGATGGATCCATACTGCAGTTTCTCTTCAGACCTGAAAGACAGCCACACACACACATCTCTGTTTGGACTCAGGGTTGTCCGGTTGTGCCGTTCGGTTTAACACCCAAGCTGCTGTCTTCACCACTTTGATTTGCATTGAAATCTGAATGAACTGGATGAATGTCTGTGAGCTGAAGCAAAAAAATAACGATTGTAACCTACTGACCTTTTAAATTTAACCTCAGCCATAACCTCCGACCCCGATTGAAGATCAAACGGATAGTGTATTTACTTATTAACATTCATGACAGTGACATACCCTTTCTGCCGTAACCTTTTAGCTGCTTACCTCCGTATGGCCTCAGGGGTCCTCAAAGTGTGTCTAGGGGTTATTAAAGGAACAGTTCGACCCAAAATTAAAATTCATTGTAACCACCATGTGTAATTGGTGTTCATTTCCTTTTCCCAACTCTAGAGTCCACATGTTGTAAATTCCAAATGCGGGAAGTGAAACAGTTAACAGATCTGGAATATTCTGACTGTGTGAATTCAGCAACCCAATTTGAGTCAAAATGCCTATTGAAGTTAATCCCAAAGCAAACACAACTTTGCTCCTATTTTCTTTTCTCTTTGTATTTAGAGGCATCTTAAAGGGAAAATAAATACATTTGTCCCAACAGCTAATGCAGCCTAATTAAATTGGTTGTTTTTTGGGGCAGAGAAATTACATGGTGGGTCAAAATGTCAAACGCTTTCTTTACTCTATAACAAAGAAAGATGAATCTGTAAGCCCTGCACCGAATGTCTGAACAGCATATTATAAGCATATTTAGATATTTTTAGGTGGGCAGTGTTCCAACTAATCGTTAGGAGCTCTCTCTTGAACAATGCAATTAGATTGAACTACAGGGGATAATTTGCTCTCTTTGGTTTTGAGATGAACTTATTGGGAGTTCAGACCAATATTGGTGGTAAGCAATCAACAATTAACTTCTCATTTTGGTGTGAAAGAATATCTTTAAAGACTGAAAACAATGGAATGTGTATAGAGAAGGCCTCATGAAAAAGTTCGCCAACCATTTGGGACCAAAATTCATCTCTCTCATCGCCATCCTATCACAGATTCAGACAGGTTCAAAAAAGTATGACATGACAGTAATAGAACTGTCTCAGAATCAACTGTAGGAAACCCACTTAGGTACCTCGGCGGTTTTTCCACCCACACAATCCCAAACGAACCCTAAGGGTAACACTTGTCAATCAGAGACAATAGATTGGTCACAGTCCTTCAAAAATGTTTCTTTACCTCTTTCGCTTCTCTTCTTCTCCTCCCTGTGGGTGGGCGACATTACATTATAAGTGTAAGATTTTACTTTACAAAAGTCTTTTCAAGTGATAGCTGTTAGCTCTCTCATTCAATGATGGTCTCCTTTAGAACAGAGTGACACATTGAAATATTGTCATTTTGACGCCCTAGAATGAACTGTTTCATCTCCTTGTCAATCACATCCATTGTCTATTCCCAATCTGCAGGCTTTTATTTAGTATCATGCATATCCTAAAGTGTTCTTTCCGTCAAAGGAAAAGAATGTATAAATAGATTCTTCTCTTATTTTCTCTCAGTAATTATCATTCAGCGCATTTTATTCCTCACACTTTATCTTCAGCTTTTTGTCTGTTTGTGAGCTCTGAAGCCGTGATGTTAATTCATCTGTCTTTCTTTCCATCAAATGCACAGAATCATCACAGGACATGTATTAAATACGTCAATCAGATCATGACTCAGACAGTAAAAAAATAAATAAAAATAAATACAAATATGCACACACACAGACTACACCACATTACACCTTCTACACGCACTGCCCCGTCTCAGGGAATTGCTGTAAGCACTAGGCGTCGTGTGCATATCCAATATTCCTGCCTCAACACTGATGTTTGTTGTCTTTTTTTTCTGTCGCCTCAGTAAAGAAAGGGAGCGTGCATGAGGGGAATTTGACAGTGATAGCATAGCGAGGTGGGGCAGGACAACATTGACCTCCAGTCACCTCATACGCACGGTGCATTCTGGTCAGGACTTAATGCTGGTGGTGGAAGTCAACTTTACATTTCAAGGTGTAAGGGAAAATCCAGCTTACCTAGATGCAAAAATACCATCACTCCTTCTAATACTAATACTATCTCTGGCTGTCTGTGTGTGTGTGTGTGTGTGTGTGTGTGTGTCCCAAGTGTGTGCACTCATCCATTTATGTGTCTTTGTACCAAATGTATGCATGTGCATGCGCGTGATCATTTGTTTGTGTTTTGTAATGGTTGCATGCAGGATTGTAAGTTCAGGCTCACTGTCTGTCTGTGTGTGTGTGTGTGCGTGTGTGTGTGTGTGTGTGTATTCTTGTGTGTTCAGGTGTCCAGCATCCCAGGCCTGCCTCCATAGGGAAATCTCCTCCACTCCTCACTGTCTGCTCGGACACGGTGTATCTGTGTTCGGACTGTCGCTCCCAGTCGGGCCTCTGTGCCCCGATGTACTCGTCATGCAGCTTTAGTTTACCTCTCCTCTCCTCCCCTACTGCTCTTTCCTTCTTTCTTTCTCTTTATCTCTTTCTCTCCCTCTCTCTCTCTCTCTCCCTCTCTCTCTCTCTCTCTCCCTTTCTTTCAATGCCTGCTTCCTCTCTGAGTCCCACAGCAGCCAGACACACAAACACTCACAGCACACAGAGGTATACAAGCACCAGAGCATTCATGCGCATATTCACATTCAAGTACACGCACACGCATTACTCATTCAGTTGCACTCAGGGATATATGACTGACAATATCTCAGACAACTGCTGTAGTATCTGTTAGAGGTGTGGCAAAGTCATGAGACAGTTTCAAGTCTCAACTCTAGTCCCAAGTCAAGTGCGCAGTCATAAAGTTTTGGTTTGAAGTACTGAAGGAGTCACAATGCATTCTTCACCATACTTTTAAAAAAGTGACATCTTGTAAATGGCACCTGTGTCACACTACATTTAACTGGCGCACATTTAATCAAGAGGATAATTGAAAATGTTTGACAGTTCTTGCCTCCGTCTCTGACATCTACATGTGGAAATGCCTGTCTTCAGAGGCTCGGTAACAAAACTGTCAAATACACTCAAGAATGGGTCGCCTGTCCCTGCGAAATGCATAGATCCGTTTTCATAAACGCCAAAGGTATCAAAGAAAACAAAGCAAAGAAATTGTGAGTTAAGACAAATATAATGAACACTGTGCTGAAAAGGCTTCCAGAAACTGCATGCCCTTTAGTTTCCTGACAGCTGCTTTCATATTGCTTGCACTGGCGTAGGTAATATAGTGATCAAATTAAGACATCGGGAGCTTCCCCTTGGATCTTGGCAAGCTTGGTGAACCATACTCGAGTGTATTTGACAATTGTGTTATTGAGACTGGGACTGGGCTGTTTTTCCAGGCAGATGTTTTTAGGAGATACCTATCAATGTGGTAATATCCTCTGAGGCATAAATGCATGAACAGATGTCTAGTATAGTGTAGACACTCTTAAGTAGGCATACTGTGCTCCAGCACAATGTTGGAAATTGTAAGTCACACACACACACACACACACACACACACACACACACACACACAAACACACATTATCTCATACATACAGCACCCTCTTATTCTTTTTACCTGTTTTTTTCATTTGTCTGAGGACCTAAAGTACATGTGACAACAGTTCAGGGTACTTTTATTGTGTATCATCTTCTCTTTTTCTAAAGCATCTTGGCTCTTTTATAAAGGTATGTATTCCACGAATAACACCACACCTTGTACCTGTTTCTGCACTCAGGTTATATAAAAAGTCCAGCTAGTGAAAAGGATGATAGTGTAGTGTTACAAGGCCAACAATCTAGCTTACAATCTAGCATTCTTGCATCACATTCTATCAGTTTGAGCTTCATGGGAAAGCTAAGTTGTTGTGATATCTTGTGACCTATCTTGGCAAACTTTTCGAGTAATCAGTATAACTTATGTAAGTATTTCAATTTAAGTTTCGTGTTTCGATGGCCATGAAAAGGGAGTTGATTAAAGCTACATATTTGCTGTCCATATACTCGCCATTGGGATTTGAAAATGCTGTGGGGGCTTTCATATCTGGAAATGCCATTTGGATGAGATCGCTTCCATATCGGTATCAAGATTTATAAGCAACATTTATGTGGATTTAAACCCATGCACAGGCATTAGACACCAGGTGTGTCCCCATGATCGATTTCCTTAATCCAGCCTGCCACAACCTTGTTCCTCAGCAAAGACTCAGAAATACGAGCGGGTCAGATTGAGAAGTTGTACTCCATCTCTCGCTCTCTCTCTCTCCCTCTCTCTCTCTCTCTTTCCTCATTTGCAGCCTTGAAAAACAGCGGTTAACACGGAAATGGAAGCAAAGTAGCGTTTCATTCCGCCCGTTCCTATCCTTTAGGCAGTGATTGAATTTTCCCGTTGCCTGCACAAAGCCAGTCCCCACAGGAGCATTGGCATAAATGCTGTTGGAAGCCTGCCTGTTAATCCGCTAAGGAGAAGCATGTGATGAGATGTATCATGTTCGTCATGCCCGTCGCATCAGACACACACACAGACACTCATACATCTGTCCATCCAGCACTGGAGTGGGCTGGGTATGGAGAATGCCCACGATAGTGGCGAGAAAGCGTCAGCTGACCTGTGGGAAATAAAGAGTGTCTTTTTTAGTCGGCCCTGCGTCTAACCCCAGTCCCTCTCTCTCTCTCTCTTTCAACATGTTAGGAAGAGTAGCCTGAATGCTTCTTTCTCTTTCTCACTATGTTTACTATTTACTGTATGTGGGAAAGCAGAGGGAGATGAGACATGGAGGATACCAAAATAGAGACGGGGTGACGAGGGTGTGTGGCGCTGCAGGGAGAGAGAGAGTATGATTTTGACCCCCTGATGAAGACTATAGAGTTATACCCCTTCCTCCTTTCTCACTGAATATGTAGTGTCTGCATTTAGTGTCGTCGTGGAGAATGCTGGTAGAGCCTAGAGATACTGCCGAGAAGCAGACTGTCTCCAATGGCTGTTTCATATTCCTCTGAAAAGAGCTAGATAAGTTCCTCTCAAGATCAGGACGCTGATCAAACTATAAAGGTTTATGAGATTGTGTGCCAGTGCGCCTGTGTGTGTATGTATGTGTGCATTGTGTGTGTGTGTGGCATTCCTCACGTTACACAGCAGGTCTTTGATGTGATTGATGCGATTGGACCTGATCCACTCTTTCATCAACATCAAATAAACAGGCAAAGAATAAATGCAGCCCACTCGGAGCAGTGGCACAAAGGGACTTAGATAAGTAGTGTTTCTGTGCGCAAGTGTGCTCACAGTCAGTACTTAATACTAGACTGTGTAAGAAAACAGCCTGGTGCCCTGTCATGCTAATGCTGCCAGAGATATACAATAAGAGGCTATGAAAGCACAACATTAAACAAGCCTGTATCGTACAGAATATGCTCATATGCATTTGCATAAGCATGAAGCATAATGTCACCCAGATTATATTTGTTTTTAATTATTTAACATAATGCGAAAATGCTTATCTGCAAACTGCTGCCAGTGCAAAATGTTCATACTAAATGTACTGTATCTGCAAGATGTTCACTGTGAATATATATATATATATATATATATATATATATATATATATATATGTTTCTGTCCTCAGAATCGACTCCTTGCAACTGAAGAATGATTCACATTTTTATGGATATGTTTAGGCAACTCGATGAGCGTGGTTAAGGTTATGGGAAGAGTGTGGCTTTGGTTAAATAGTGAGGAATGCTGACTTCAGACAAAGAATTTGTTTCATCGATTTGTTCTTTATTTAACCAAACCACAATTTTCTTTTTCCTTCGACTCAGTGTTTTTCGTAGCCGAAACCAATAACAAATCCGCGTTCTGTGTACGCCTAAACACTGACTTCTTCCCTGTACGGTCTAAGGATGTCACACTACTTGGACTGTCACACTTCATATTGCCAAATATGATCCTGGCAGAAATTACACATCCTCGAAAGACCTTTGGCAAAACGAATGAGAAGTACATAAACATATTTTGTAGGCGATTCGGGATATGGTTGCATTATTGCCACGGGAGCACACTGAGAGTATATTAAAGAAAACATGGCGGCTCAAATTTTACACACGCCACACAAAGCGATCCCATTGGCTGTCGCACGTTTTTCATTTTAAAATGTGTTTTCCATGCCTTCACTTGATCCCAGCCTCGTCCGGACTGTCTCAGCTCCTCCTGGCAATCCTGGTGTTATGACTGTCTCATTGTTCTGCACAAATAAGTCTTTTTCAAAATGCTGACCACTGACCCCTGAGAGGATTAACATAGCTACATTGCATGACACAGTCACACCCCCACTGTTTACCAAAATGTCTTGAGTCGGACGCAGTTTCTCATTCCAGCAGTTTAACATTAAAACTGCCATCTGAAGGGCGGGATGTGTACACTTTTCATGCCATTTGAGTCATTATTGCCATACAAGGTCTCATATCTTGTGCAATGCAACATGCACTCACCTCTGTTTGAACATAAGCCTGTTCACATAAATTTTCACTGAGGGCCATACAGTAGCTTTCAGATCCTCTTGTATATGTGTTGGAGGAAATATCCTCTGC
Organism: Seriola lalandi dorsalis; assembly: GCF_002814215.2. Taxonomy (NCBI): domain Eukaryota; kingdom Metazoa; phylum Chordata; class Actinopteri; order Carangiformes; family Carangidae; genus Seriola; species Seriola lalandi. The sequence continues at coordinate 444,376 of NW_019525497.1, forward strand.
CAGTGTTATTAGGCAGCCTGTGTGTTTGCTCCTAGTAGAATAAACACTATGGCTGCTTTGATAAACCATGAAGCCTTCATTTTACTTTGTATATCTGGGCTCCAGCCGAAACTCATCCACAAGAAATTTGCTGTGCCGTTCTGAGGGAGATTGGTTTGGCTGTGTTGCTTTTTGAAAGGACTGGAGCTAAACACTGGGTCTGCATGTTAAATGCCAGCACTCCTTCCTCCAGGGAGGTCTCTTAGCTCTTAATAGGCATTTTGTTTCGAATTTCAATTTACTGGAAAAAAGCTTTATTCTTTTGAATAATATGAACAGAGACAGAGTGAGGTCCCTGTTGGCCCCCAGCCACTCTCGCAGTGTACCGCTGGCCCCAGGGTCAAAACACGTGCTGTGTTTGTGATACACGTGTGTTTGTATGTGTCCGTGAGCTCTCCGCCGGTTTGAGTATATACGTACATTCCCAGCACTGAAACAAAAACGAGACGTACTGAACTTAGACCTCCGTTCGGCTGAGCTCAGACATCTCCTCCACAGTATATGTAGCTCTTATAGAACTATCCAGTACTTCTACTAATTTATTTCAATGAAAAAACAACTGTGAAATACTGACATTTGAATGCGTATGTCTGGTCTCTCGGGAGTGTTTTAACATTTTTTGTGTGCGTGTTTGAATGTGTGAGGGAGAATATGCGTGTGTTTATTAACCTTTTGGCCCTGTCTCTGCCTTATGTCTCTGCGGGTCCCGGGAGCCACTTCACAAATGCATGCACTGACATCATAGGACATGACACCGTATACACACAAAAACCACACACTCGCACACAAAACAAGCAAAATAACACGGCAAAATTAACCCTGCGGAGGAGAGAAAGTGACAGAATGAGCGAGTAAATTGAAAATGTTAAATCTTGCTTGAAGATTAAGCAACAATTTAGTTGTGATAAACATAGAATAATTAAGCAGTATTGAACATTTGGCCTCTGGGCAGCCTATGTAATTACGGAGTTAAGAAAATCTTCCATCACCCACAAATTTTCAGTAGTTTGGAAAAAAGATAAAGAGTCTTTTGAACAATAACAATCAATGGTCTTTCATGAGTTTTCTATTTGTGTTCATCCCAAACACACATCTGTGCACATACTGTACTCACAAGGATATGTCACTCAGTTCTCATTGTGTATCTGTGTGTGTGCGTGTGTGTGTATGTGTGTGTGTGTGTGTGTGTGTGTGTGTGTGTGTGCAAATGCTTCCTTGCAGGTATGTTTGTGTGGGTGTGTGTTCCAAAATAAAACAGTCCCAGAATACAAGTTTGCTGCAAGCGGAGCAATCAAGGAGAGAAACAATACAAACAGATGGAGCCATCTCTCCCAACAAGACACACACACACACACGCACACACGCACACGCACACACACACATACACACACACATACACACACAGATGTCCATAGTTTCAAAGGTTGCTATCAAAGCATCTACTGGCACCATGCTCCCCCATTAACAAGGCAGATGGTTTTAAATGGTTTTGTTTGTTAGACTGACAAACACCCACAGACAAACTGTAACACATCTCAACACCCACACACATTTGCACCAGGTACTGTAGCTCACCATCCATATGCCATACTTCCTCTCTAGTGAAAGATACCACTGTCACCTCCCTGGAAGAGGCTGTTTTTCTAATTAAAAGTAGAGCCTGTTTCCATCTACCTGCAACAAAAGACCCGATGAAAACGATCTGCTGCACCCAGCCAGCCAAGTTTGGGATGTATGCCTGCAACATTTATTTTTTGTGCGAATCAAAGCGATGCGCACATCGACTTCTTTTCTGAGGATGGCCATGAATGAAAGTCTGCAAGGACGAAGTATGAGAAAATAACGTTTTACTTTCATCTTTTTTTTTTTTTCACGTCAAACATTCACTGCAAGACCTGCTTGAGCAGTGTTTCAAGAATATTGTGTCAGTGGTCTTTAATTTTTATTTTTACAATATAATTTAAAGACTGTGTTCGTGGGGATGTTTATTGTGACCAAAAATATGTATAATATGAGTGGAAATGCTGGAGCTTGAAAAACATCATCTGAGAGAAAATTCTGAGAGTACCGTCAAGCCCCAACAATTTATCAGGTTTCCTGTCCAGTTTGGGATGTTTTTTTCTTTCAATTCTGAGCTACTGCCAGCTTATTAAAATAAATTTTTTTAGGAGAAGAAATTGGTCTCTCTGTTTCTGTCACTGTGCATGTTGACATACTGTGAGTAATATTGGGCCAAAAACACCAATTTACCTCAAAACAAAGTGTCTCCCTATGAATGTGGAGTTGCTATGTGAAGAAGAGATAGCAATCCAGAGAGGTGCGCAAGGTCAGGCATTAACTAAAGCAAGCAGGTCTATTTTAACTGGTTGGGTTTGTGTTTCAGTTGCAGTGTGCAGTTGGACTCAAGTGATCACATCCTGGTTTAGCCGAGGCCAGAAAAAAAAAAAAAAGAATAAATGTGGCAATATTTAAGATGAATCTTGTGGGATTTGAAAGTAGCAGTTAGAGGTCGGGCTCTGGCTTCTCCTTAATGTCCATGAAGACCTCCATCTCACAGACTGCATGTCATGCTGTACTCCGGCCCAGAGGGAATCACGTTCATAGTGAACACAAACTATGTACATCCAGTGCCAGTATTCAGTGCCAATGCAGGAAGCACGGTATTCTTTATTTAGAGAGGCAAAAAGTAAGGGGTGCAGAGGTCAGGCTGGTGGATGGAGACTAAAAGTTTCTGCCCTGTCTCGCATGTCCCCCTTTTTGGAAAAAATGAATGTTCAACAAAGAGACTACATTTTTGAGGTTTTGCTGAATCATCCAATATGAACTTGGACAAATTGGAATGCTGTGGATTTTTCCATTGTTGTGGATTCTGTTGTGCAATTCTGACACACTGTTTCTGGATTGGAATCCACAATACTTGCAAAGATATATCTACATACATACATAGATGTTGTATTTACATAGGTCAGATTTCATCTGAGTCCTCTGAGAAACCAATAGTCAGAGGAACTGGCAGGGATAAGCAGCAGGTAAACTACAGTGTCAACATCCACAAAGCTGGATTCAGTGGGACCAAGGACCTCGTCCTCTGGCGAATACTGGACGAATATAATCCAGATGAAAAGGGTATGAGTCCACTGCATGTCCTTCAATTGGACTTTGGTAATATTGTTTTTACTTAGATGAAAATAGCATGTGCATAATTTCCTCCTTTATGACCCTTCTCTTGTTACAGGTCTTAATAGAAACACTCTAAGTGGGATTCTGATGGCATGCCACTCTTGATCCTTATTGATATTCTCTGCCATGCACGTAAGAGGTGAGGATAAACCTTTGAGCTGCAGGTTGTCAAAGAGCACATGAACTCTTGACCATAAGGTCGGGTCAATGTGTGCCAAACTCTCCAGCAGACAGGTTTGTTTGTGTGCTTGGGAGAGTCAAGCACCGCTCGCATCCTGATCGAGAGCTCGTCTACTCCATTTCTCTCTCATACTCAGTGGCTCTCTGTGCCTTTCTATGTGTCCCTGTAGCAGTCAGGTGGAGTGGAGTAAAAGGAGGAAAGACGGGATGGGAGGGGTGATAGAGCGCGGTATAACGATGGAGGGAAGAGGGAGCTGGCCGAGGGGAGGTTTCACTCAGTGAGCTTGGCAGTTGCTCCTCAGCAGTGGAATGCCAGGTCACTGCTCCGTTCTTTGTTCTGGGAAGTTTCTTTCCGAGCTGGAGCTGTGCTGAACTCACTGGACTACTATCAGATGGTAGAATCGGCCCCGGCGGTATGGCAGAGGAGCATAAAGGGAGGGAGACGGAGAGGGAGGGAGACAGGCAACTATTCGACAGAAGGGCCGGGCAGGTCTTGCCAGGCCCAGGGCTCAGTTGAGACATTTATAACAAGCGACTGAAAACACCACTGATTCGCTGGAATCCTCTGCCCAGCCTGACAAGTCAATTCGACTGGAAACATGGTGTAAACAAACAGGATCACAGGAATGCACAGTCTTGGGTGAATATGCCATATAGGCATCTGCTGTAGCTGCCCCTAGGAAGGCTTCTTTTCCTTATTATAATTTTTTTTTCTACAGAGCAAACTGTGTCCACTGTCCAAATTACACTTTTATCAACTTAATGAATCTATTTCCACAATGGTCTCTGCCAAAGCAAAAGGTCCATGCTGAGAGTATCTGCAGAGCGGTTACTGTTCAGATACAGTATTTCATTTGTTTCCTCTTCGGGCACCCGAAGCATGATTAACGGTGTTATCTTATGTTGAAGCGTTTGGTAATATGTGGAAAGATTTACAATCGACTTCAAGCATGAAATGGGATGTACTGACTTTTTAAAAAACCATAACATCAATAACCACAAACCCATAATCTTTCCCAAGCCTTAATCAAATGTTTTGAGATCCTGAAGCAAAAAGTGAGATGGAGGAAACAAACCCTGGACTGTGCTTTGTATGCACAACCACACACCCTGAGTTTTTCCTCGTGACTCCTGTGTTGAGGATGTCACATTTCCTGGTAGGGAAAAAAAAACAACACACTGTCAGTGAAGGTGGTCCAGGCAGCAAGTACATTATAAAATGTCACTGGTAAATCAAATAGGCAGTACTTCACTAATAAGTGATGTTTGAGAATTGCATTTGGGATATGAACCTTTCAAAGTGTAACACTGACGGAAGTACGCACAGTGTAAGTTAACTATCAAAGAATCAGTGAGAAGTGGAAGCCTTCAGATGAAAACAGGCGAGAGGAGTCAGTAAGGATTTGCAGAAAGCTATTAGTTCACTTTTGCAAGCCCGCTGACCACACAGTTAAAATTTCTCTTACATGTTAAAAAAAGAGATGACTTCCCGCAGAAGTAGCCATACATGTATTTCATACCACCTGCAGCATCAGTGATGGATTCGCAGTTTGAGTTTTCAGATTTTAATGAGTCAGTATTGTCATTGTCGACCCAAATAACTTGTGTGTCCGTGTGTGAGTGTGTAAAGGCCACCACTGGCTGTGTGACAAATAATGAGCACGTTCCGAGCTCGCTGCTCTCAGCCTGCTGCTGGAAACCAGACGAGGCAGCCTCCACAGCCCTGGACCCGAGCTGGCTCTGTTAAAGCACAGTGAACCCCATAACCCCTCAACCTGCGCAGACTAACGGCCGGCTAAGACTGTCAGGTAAAGCCATGATTCAAGAGGCAGGAGAAGGAGATGAAATAAGAGACAAAGCGAGGGAGGGAGAGTGATGAAGTGGCGAGAGGAGGCGGAGAGTTTCGGAAGACAAAAGAAAAAGAGATAAGGAGAAATCTGTTTTGAAACCACAGATGGAAGAGAAACAGACGAAAAAGATGGTGGAAGACAGACAAATGGCAGAAAGAAAAGTGGAGGAAATGGGGAGAGTAAGACGGAAAAGGAGTGAATAAGAAAGCGATAAGGAAGACAGAAGAGAGTGGAGACAGAATAAACACACGCACGCACACACACACACACACACACACACACACACGACAGCCTGGGCGCCAAACCATCTAAATTGAGTGCAAATAAAGAACTGCAGTGTTTGGCAACCTTCCAATTGCCATGCAGGAAGTGTAAAGACGGGATGATTGAGTAGTTTTTGGACTAACAACATTCTGCCTTCAGATGAGCCGAGCCCTCATCCTTCATCCCCCACAAGACAGCCAGTTATTGGAGCTGTTATGAGCGATGATGTTAATTATGTATCTGACTATTTTTACACCAAGAAACAAGGGCAGATCGGATCATTACTCGGGCTCTGGTTGCAGACAGGTTGGCAGGTAGATGGTGGTGATTTGAAAGTAGAGCAGACAGATGGGCGAGTGAGAACTGCGATTACCAGAGGATGAGAGATGATTGCTGTAGAGTTAGCCACTGTCATTAATCAAACAATGGTCGATATGTTGCTCTGTGGCAATGGCCCTGATGTGTAGGCAATATTTTGAGGCTAAACACTGGCGATACAAGACTATGCAACAATCACTAACATTGCTTTGGCCCACATACCAGAAGATTCCACAGTTTAAGACACGAAGAGCAGGTATGGCTCATCGTAAATTTAAATATGTATGTATATGATTTCTTTAATATTAGTTTGCAGTAATTATAAAGTCAACAGCAGCCGTAGAATGATGCTTTAGTTAAAGGGGGATTGCCCCTTCTTCTTCTTCTTCTTCTTCAACAAGAATATGAAGTGGGGGAATACCCCCTTAATCTCTAATCCTGCTAAACACTGAGATTATACACACAGCAAAGAATTTGGTTGACAAGTCGCTTCTCTGTGACATTTTATAGACCGTTTGAGGGAGTCAGTCTGTGTAATTGCAGCTGGGAAAGCAAATAGATAACCACCTTCTAATAATTCATACTTTATTTTTTATTTTGTAGTTAATATCTTTAATAATTGTTAATGTTTCATAGATCCATAGTTAGGACAAATTTTGGGTTTCCAGGTTGAAATCTATTTAGATGGTGTAAAACCTCCTCCTACATTACTTGCTTTGTCCTTCTGGCTATCTCTTTAATATTTCAGGACACGTCTCCAGTGGATTGTGTGACCACGAGCAAACTAAGCTAAAATAAATTTATTAGCAACTTAACATTTACAACTGCAGATTTATCATCTTAAACTATAACCTTTACTCAGGACTTGCTAACATTTATACAGTGATGGCCATTAACTTGTAAAATATGGACTTAACGTAAATACATTAGTATCTATAGGTTTCTTAGGCAGGTAAGAGCAATGGTGTTTTTTTCACTATCTCTTTTATTCATGTAAACTGTAAACATCTTTCTATGAATTTTATTTGTCTTGATTTTACACCAGTTTTATTGGTTGTACTCTTAAAGCTTGGCCATGCATGCATGCTTTGCAGAGCCTGTGTTCATATAACCAGGGCTACAATACATAATAAAACATTAATATTTAGTGGGAAAAATTCTGGCTCATGTTGAATGCTCATCTTTGGGTGATGACTGCTGGTTAACAAAGCATGAATATTGAACTACACAGAAAGGAGAGACTCTACTTGAAACCTGAGAGTTTTAGAAACCTGCAAATTCAGAGAAGCTGATAGATGTAATCCATGTTTAACAAAAGATAGCTGGAATTTGAATGTTTGGGCACAAAGCATCTGTTACATTTAGAGTCCAAAAATACAGCTTTCATACCCCTGTTCAGCACAACTGCTCATTAGCACTGGTGCAAGAAAACATACTTTTTTTAAACATACTGTTTAACAATTCTAAATAGGAACAAGCTGAAGTTAACATCTACAGTTGCACACACACACACACACACACACACACACACAAAGTCCACTGTTGAAAAGAGCACCAACAACATAATAAACACTGAGAAGACAGGCCAGCAAACAGGTTTGTTTCTTACTTTTACAGACTATCAAAGTAAGTGGTAGTTTTACAGTAGAAACATAGTTGAGCCCTTTCACAGACACTTTGACCAATCATCCAAGCACAATGTTTTGGTCATTGATTTGTTGATTGTAGTCGAGATTAGAGTGAGATGAGAGATTTCTTCGTGGTGTAATGGATGGAGCTGTTTGTGTGCGTTCGTGGTGCCCTGACCCCGGCTGGCAAATAAACCACAGCTTGCTCAAAACACTCATTCAGACTCTCTCTCTCTTTCTCTCTCTCTTTCTCGCTCACACACAAACAAAAGTGCATATGACCATGTGTGCACTCAAATACACACACACACGAGCAGAGACTACTGACTGTCTGCAAGGTCAAACCGGTGGATCAGCAGCATCCCCTACTCCCCTCATCCTTTTCTCCATCTTTCCCCCATCCCTCTCTCTCTCTCTCTCTCTCTCTCTTGCTCCCTCTCTCTCTCTATGTCTGAGCACGCCACCTTTCTGCCCTCATCCTCTCCTCCCTTCCTTCCCATTCTCTCTCCCATCTCCATGTGTCAGTGCTCCAGGTCCCTTCCTCCCCTATCACTTTCCTCTCCTCCTCCCTTACTCCTCTCTTCTTCCTCTCCTGGCGGGTCGACTCCTGACCTCTTGGCCTTTGCTCTTACTCTCCTGCTCTTCCCAGTAACACCAGCTGCCAGTCTAGTTTGCCCATAGCAGTAATCCAAACATGACAAAAACTGAGCCCCACTACAGAAAACTAACACTTGGAATTCCAACCATTCTTATTTCTTTGAACACAAAACATCTGTCTTATTTAGGGTCCAAAAATTACTGCTTCTTTTCTTTGTACTTTCATACTTCTTTCCAGCAGTGGTGTACATGAGTAATAAAAATAAGCTCTGAGCTGCTAATTGTATTTGTTTATTTATTTTTTGAGTTAAACAGTTTGAAATGGGCTTGTGCTGGATTCAAAGTTAACACAGTATTGATTCTGGCCACAGTTTCAAATGAGCCGGGACCTTGGAATCAGATTGAAGTTATGAAAGTAAAGATTTGAAACTTCACATATACTTGCTTGCAGTGACAATTGACTTCCCTGTGACTTGACTGCCTGAAGACTTGACTTGAAAGCAAGTCGCAAGTCACACGATCCATGCTGATGATTGATGCGAAAACGTAATTTTTGACCCACGCGGGAACAATAAAAGCTGGATGGGACAGCAGGCAGGCCTTGAGCTGGGCTATTAAACACACTGGGGCCTAGAAAGTCAATGAAGAAGATAAAATGGGCATTTTAATAATTTTATGGTCTTGGGAAGCTCCCAAGGTATTCCCAGGCCTTATTGGAAATGTAATCTGATAGTAATGCCTAATGTGATCGACTGCCTCTGATCATTGCGGCATCAGATGAAGCTTGTGATCTGACCTATTAGGTCTAACAAAATTGCGTGAATAAAATAATGTGCTAAATGAAAATAAGCTTTGCAGGCTACTGTGACTGACTAATGCTACCATGTTCCTGGATGGTTAGCATGTTTGTGTGTGTTAGCTCACTATAGTCCAGCCTAGGCTAACTTAGTCAAACTTAGGCTTAGTTGAGCCCTACGAGTAGTCACCTTCTGATGTGCCTTTATCATGTGCTTTGGAAGACAGTTGATGTTGCTTGATCTCCAGCACCAACTCTAGCTCCTGCACTGCCAGAAAACTGAGGTTGTAGAACCCAGCTACGAGTCTCTGTAGCCAGGGGTCAGTTTGCAGAGGTGACGTCTCTGTCTGCCGTCCAATTGGCAATGCACCGAACCCATGCGGGCCTGCACATTTGTTTCTTTTGGGCTGTTTCTGGATCTGGGCCTCATGTGACTTGAGACTTGCCCTGACAAACTTAAGACTTGACCAGAGCTTTTGCAGAATTCTATGGGACTTGACTTTAACTTCCCCCAAAGCTTTAAAAACAGCTTTGTAAATAAGTCGTCTGCTTTATATTGCTGAAATATCACATTTATACATTTTTGGTCCCTGTTAACTTTACCTTCCTTCCCCAGCTGCACCACATATTCGTCTATCTCTGTGTTTTCCACACAGACCTCAGAACCCCTCTTATCCTCCCAGTCCAGCCTGGCCAAGACCTCGCCAACTTATCACCCGGGCCAAGCCATCCTCTCTCCATTACACCACAAACAAATTGGTCTGTTACACCTCTGTCTGGACCCAGATTGCATTTCTCTTCTCATCCCTCACCGCCTAAACATTCTTTCTTCTTCACTGTGACATTTTCAGCTCCCTCCGTCCATGCTTTCACATTGCCCTCTCCGGTCAGGCACCTTCTCTCTCTTCATGTGTGCCCTTGCTGTTTAACTGCCTTTACTTGTCAAGATTGAATCACATCTCTCTGTTACACCCTTACACACACACACATGCACACACACACACACACACACACACATACACACACGCTCACACACACACACACACACACACACACACAGGCACATAAACGTACTTATCTTTAAAATATCTACCTACACAAAACTAAGGCTATTGTTCTTCCAGACAAATGCATGGGCAAGCAGACAGGCCACAGCCAAGGATAATTTCATTGTAATATGTAACACGCATACAACATTTTTTTCATGATCTTTTTTTTTTTTTTTTTTTTTTACCAAAAGTTTCTTTTGCATTTTCATCGCATCTGGAGAGCCATGACGATAGTCAAAAAGACCATCCTCAGTAGCAGAAAATCGATATCAATTGCTGAAAAAATTGACAGTTTTTGGCTGATGGAACTGCGCTTGTTCACTGCGTAAATTAATACTGTATACAAGTTGTAGCAGCCTCAACATTTTTGTCTGATCACTACAGAAACCCCTAACACATCCTGGGTGACTGACAAGTATTATCCATGAAGCCCAGGCAGGCTACTAGATTTACACCATGGTAACTCTGATAAAAACACAAGTAAAGTTCCAGAGTTCGAAAGAAAAGTTCCTCGGTTCCTCCGAAGCAGAGCTTTTACAAAGCACTTGTGATATACTGCACACTGTATGTATGCACTTGTACACAATTGATGTCCTCACATTTGTGTAGGTAGCTGACCACTTGAGCTTTTGGTTTACACAGCCTGAAATCTCCTGAAATCTGTTTTCCACTTGTATTCCCTCTGAGTTTTTGACTGATCTCGGGTCACGTGTGAGGTCTTGCCAGTGAGTTAAAGTCTTAACTGCTTTGGTGTTTCTTCCAATACTCTCCACTGAGTAAAATGATTTAATCTGCTTTCACTGCAGGCAGAGTCACGGTATGACACAAACACTCCGCCACTTACCAACATGTATCAAACGGCTCGCCCACATAAACATTCATGATGTACTCGTGTACCCACAAACACGTGCTTACCCTCTCTCCTGAGTTTGATGACCATTATATTGAGCTAGGCAAAAGAGATTTGTCCCTGTTGACTCAAATATGTCAATACAGGCTTTTAATCAAACAATCTTTTCTCACCCTTTCACTCTCCCTGCCTCCCACACATTCTCCCCAAACAAACATATTGACTGGGATTTCTGGGAAGGATAAGAGCGGGAGAACAAGTACAAACTTCGGTTGCGGCGGCAGGTGAAAGTCTGACGGACATGTAAAGTCAATTTTAGGTGTGTGTTGTGCTTAGCATTGGATCTGCCCTGAGTCTGTGAGGCTGCATTAATGAGCTGGCCTGAGCAAAGTCTACGCTCCATGTCCCCATATTTCTGTACACCCATGTGTGCATGTGAGGATGGACGTTCAGTCACAGGCCTGTTTTCATGCTCTCTTCGTATCTGAGAGGAGAGACAGAAAAGCCCTCTCCAGGCACAGATGATAGTGCTGTGGCAGGGGCAGACACATACAGTAGAAGGATACAAGGGTTAATACAATATGGGACTGAGAGTTGTGGGATGGTATGGGAGGAATGTAAATATTTAATCTGAAAAAATATCATTGAGATATACCTCATCAAAAAACAGGAAACACGAATGTACAGGGTCTGACCTCCTCACCGCTACACAATGGTCACAATGTGACTGACGGAATAAAATAGCACCTGGAATGAACAGGTTGCTTTGTATCCTGAAAGAATTCAGATACATTTCCCCAGATTAGCATAGAAATTGGCACAAAAAATCAGTCTCGGTCAAAAGACATAAAAAAAAAAAAAACTTTTTTTTTTTTAACAAATGTGGTTCCCAAGAGCAAAATTTGAAAAGAACAGTGGGGCCTGAAGTGATCTCCATTTTTCATCAGTGCACCATTCAAGCTGACCATAGAAAGCTCACAGTGGAAGTCTACAGCCTGTGCCAGGATCCTGCCTGCCTTGCAACACCACACAAAGAAGAGACACAGTGATGTTTCCGTATGGAGCGTGGCCATGGAGCTGCAAGATAATCAACCCAATAGCTGCCTGTGCAAGCTTGTGACTCATAGCCAAACCCCCCCCCCCCCCCCCCCCCCAAAAAAAAAAACCCAAAGGATGTCGCCACTAATCTGTGAATCCCATTGTCATGAGATACTTGACAAGTTAAGTTTATTGAAAGTCAAAAGTCACAAGTTTGTCCCAGAAGGCTCTGCAGTCAGTAACACACTTACACCTAAAAAAAATTCTATAAAAAAAACATGAATGACTGACAATAGGTCTCATATGAAGAGCGTAGACAAACAAATTTTAATAAAGAGAAGCAGAAATACAATATCTGAAGTATGAGAGCTAAAGTAATTAAATTAGAATGGAAGAATGTATATGCCTGCAGTATACATATGTTTTATTTTCCTCCAAAAACATTAAAAACCTGTTCTGTTTTCCAATAATTTCATTTGCTTTGCATGATACAGTAGATGACTAATATACCCTTATTAGAGTGACAATCAGAAATTATTCACCAAGCACACACCATGTACAAGGAATGTGACTCGGTAAATATAGAGATAATCTAGTGAGGGATCCAGGTCAAGTAAAGGTCCTCATTCTTTATTCATGATGTTCTTGTTTTCAGGAAGAGTTTTTGAGGAGAATGTTGATACACATTCTTTGTCTAAGAGATGAAGGGACCAGCATACGTTTGCACACCCACAACACAGTGATGCACAACCACATGCTGAAGTTCCAAGAAAGGCAAATAACACTGCAACACTTTACTTGGAAATTTCAGTGAGATACTCAGCTTAATGTGAAGTGATTACAATTTAAGGTGCACAAATTACAATGATTTTAGGCGTTACAATTGTTTTAAAAAGCAGGCTAAAGATGTTGAGAGGGTGCGTTCTGGTCTACTGCTGGTGGCTTTACATGTACCTTACAGATATGAGAATCTTCTCAACTGAGAAGGTGAATCAGTGCATTTCTAGGTTGAACTAGTCCTTAAAGGAGATCAAATGTAATGAGAATCAATATGTTTTTTTGACTCATAGAATAACGTCACCTGCCTCGATGAATGGTTATTGTGAGGTTATTATTGGGTAACATCATCTCTGTTTTATCTGTGGGTGAAGCTTCCTTCTATACACCAGCACATGACCACATTCCTTCACTCAGACCACAAAACTGTCTCTCCCCATGAAGGGCAAAAACACTGCAGAAGAAGAGAGGGAGAAAAAAAAGGGTGAGGGCATTTCACCTGAATCATTTTAGTTTAATTTCATCGTGACTTTGCTGATCACTTGTAGAGTCAGAAGATTTTTCTATTACCTTGTCATACTTCAGATTTGACTATACATGCTTATATGTTAAAAAGATACTGATATTATTTGAGACGGGGTATCTATGGCAACTATGTGGTTGATACAATGGGAACATATTTTTATTTCTGGCAAGCAATAACATGTGGATTGTTTGTGTTACTGTCACCCGATTTGACATTACTGGCGATTGTGTTGAGCTGAAATGAACACCCACAAGCTTTTAGGGATTAAAGGACAGCAGCTGTTGGCACCATCTGATAATTGGCGCCCAGTGTTGAATTACTGAGGGAGTTGGTAAAGCATCTACTGTAATTCACTGGCGGGGGGGGGGGGGGGATGAACAAACACAAAAGAAGATATATGTTTTTTATGGACTAGTACAGCAGGGTGTTATGAATATAACTCTATAATCCAACCTGCTATTAATGCTAAACAATAAGGGTTTTATCAGGTGCGCAGCAGGAAATAAAAGAGCATCAATGAGACAAAACTCACTCCACCTACTGCCACATCCGTCTCGATGGATGCCGTACTCCAGCAGAACTAAATAATAAGCAGCACGTCAAGATGGAGATGCTCAAACTCCTACACCTAAACCTCTGGGGAGCTCCAATGCAAACAAAATTTTCAATAATTAGATGAGTCTGGATCTTGCTCCGTTAATTGCCTCATCATATTGTCCCACTGGATTCAAGCAGTAATGTGTCATCTTTATGCATGACACAGATATGATTTATCTGCCTACACATTATCACACTACATATAGTACTCCTAGGCCTTTTAAGAATTCATTTCCCCCACAGTGGTGTGAAGGAACACTTGAGCATGGTGTAAGTGCTGCTCGACACATCTTCACTCCTAATATTTGACAGCTGATCAGAGTCTCTAAGTTGTGTGTTTGTGCAAGTATGCATATTTGAGTACTGTATATGCAATGCAAGCTTTCCACAGTGTGCTGTGAGTGTTTCTTGCATACGGTGTGTCTAGAGTTGATATAAAAAAGCTCTTGAGAAACAGAGGGATCATAGAGGAAATGTTTGAAAGAATAAGAGGAGACAGTAAAAACATGAGCAGCACCATTTAGCATCCTGTACATAGCCTAGTTTCGCTCAACAAGATGCAACTTACTGAAAAAACAGCTTCTGACATTTGCACTGTAGTTTGTTTGGGAGAGATCCGCTTCCAATGTTTGATGAGATCTTGTTCTTATGGAATTTGAATGAACTTTTTTCTCCCTTCAGACAACAGCATCTGCCAAATCAATGTAATGCAATGCAAAGATTTCACCGGCTTGTTAAATTAGCACCAACTTTTGAAAATGTATAGTCCTATTAAAAAAGTGTTGTATCCTCCTGAGTAATTCAGGAAACACGATTAAATTCATAACATGCCCCATTTTTTGATACTAATTACACCTGGCTATATACATTTAATGTTTTTCCATTCTGGTTTTACTGTCCACTTTTCCATGTTTCTGGATTCAAACACCATGCCCCCACACAGTGGAAACAGGAAATGATAAAAACGTTTGCATGCATGCATTAAACGCAATGAAAAAGGTTCATTATGTTCAGCACAACAGCACCATCCCTTATTAAAACAAAGTAAAGCATTGAATATTCTCAGCCCATTGTTTGTTTGGCATCACTGTAAACACATAGACCAGTTGCTCATCACCTGTTGTATTTCTGATAAGGTTTGTTTGCTGCCCCTCGGCATCAATACATGGCATTTTGAACCGAACTCTCTTACGTTATGAAACGTGGTCATACAGCTCAGTGTTTGCTACATTTAGAGATCCATTTTCCATATAAACTTCCCTACATCACATTGGTTTATCTGTTCTGAAAAGACATAATATGACACTATCTGTGTTTCTTGGTGGGTTAAGAAACCAAACCTCGCACACTGTGGCCACCCGGAGAGAGAACACTCCACTCTCACATGACAGACCCTCATTCCGACAGCAATGCCTACCGCTGGCTCTATAAGGTGATGGCGATAGTAAAGATGAACATGATGATTGCTAGAGTGATGGTGGCGCCGGTGGTGGTGGTGGTGGTGGTGATGAGCATGATGATGATCATGATCTCCGCTATTGCTGGCAATGACATTCTTGAGTCTTTCACAGGTAAAGGGAAGCGCAGCAGATACGCTCGGCTATATCAGGTTCACAGTAGGGGTCCTGGCCAGCAGCAGCAGGATAGGTGAAATCACATTAAGTGGAATGAATGTGATTGGGCACTAGGCTTGTCATCAACACATAGGCCTCCAACTGTTTCTGGATTACATTGTGAAGGGCAGCGTAGAAGGATCCAAAAATTGCATGCAATTTTCAGAGGGAAGGGGTATATATGGACTTGTTTGAATTTAAGAATGAGGGTTTATCTAGTATGCAGTTTGAACAATGAAATAGACATATGTCAGGCCTCTTAAAGAAGAAACAAGGCAGAAAAGCACCACTAAACTGTAGGAGTGCTTGTTTACCACCACCAGCAAATAACACTTTGAGCCCCAGCTCTACTACTTACACTGTCAAAAAGCCTGGAAGTGTCACACTGTCTTGTAACGACACATGCACCCCGGTGGATGTCTCTATCTCTCTGTGTCACTTTGGTTCTGACAGCTTCTCTTTAGACTCTTATTCTGTGGATGGAACCAGTTTTCTGATCCATCAATCCTCGAGAAGACGAGAGGAGAGGACAGGAGGGGAGAGGAGAGTAGAGGAGAGGAGAGGACAGGACAGGAGGGGAGGAAACAGACGACAGAGAGGAAGAAGGTGTGATGAGAGCAGACTTGTCAGACATATGGAGTGTCTCTCCCTGATTAAAATAGCACGTTTTGGAATGACATGCAATGCTGCTTGTGAAGCAGTGTAGCTATGTGACGGCCCTGGTCGATAACACTTCACCGCAGCGGAATATGAAAAGTATTGATCTGCTTTTTACCTCGGACAGCTTTGAGCACAAAGCCTGTGATGTTTCTGTAGCCAACCTTCAAAGTCAATACACTTTTCTCTACATCACTCTGACTTGTAAAGAGAAGGAAAAGAGAGAAAAAGAGATTCCTGTCATATCAGACAGAGCGTTGCGTTTTCCTCTGAGCTTTGTGTTGGAGAGGTCAGGCTGGTTCTTGTGTTTATTACCTCATGGATCTGATGCAGTGGAAGGGGAAGGATAAGGGTGATGAGAGCTGGGGTCAGATGGAGAAAGGTTACAGCCAGAGAGAGGCAGTTTGTGGCAAGGAGGGACAAAGCCTGGGGTTAGAAAGATGAGGGCCATGACCTAATGTCCTTCCTACATGTACACACGAGGGTCACTTCTCATGTTTGTGAATTATCCAGACAAGAAAGACACACAAAATGTTTTCCCCTCCCCCTTTTAAACTCATACAGAGGAGGTCAAAAAAGAATGCAGTTTCAAACAAGCAGCTTTAAGCCTTCAGACTGTGGAAAATCAATGGAATGAAGAAGAACTGACAGATGCGTTTAAGGGCACAGATCTCGTGCAAGAGAATATTCCTCCACAGAGAGACCTACTGAGAGAAACACACTCGGGACAATCCTCACTGTTAAAGCTTGCTGATCCTGGATCAGAGTAGGGGGCGGTCTGCAGGGAGTCATACAAAGAGACAGACAACCAGAAAGCACCAGAATAACAGATCGTGGAGCAGCCCCAGAGATCACAGAGAGCTGCTCCGCTCAGGGAAAAAAGAAACAAAACAAAACACAGACAGACACAGAAGGAAATCGAAGTCAAGACGCTTTTTCTTTGCTGAGCCACATTTGCATCGTTCTCATGATCTACCGCTGCTCTTACAGACACGAAAGGCTATTTGAGGATACCTGTATGATGCTGCAATCACTACCTTAAATACAAAGTCTCTTAGCCTGATTACCTCTCCTGGTCAGCGGCTTCAGGTCTATTAAAGAGTCTGGGTGAAGAAGTGAGAAAGCAGAAAGAGAATGTGATTAGAATCGAATGAGTAAACGCACCGGGGTGGCTGAGAATTGGACACATCTGCTGTGATCAGAGGAGAGGTGTGGCTTTGCAGACCTCTAAGTAGCTGGATTAACCACTGGCCACGGGGCTATTGATGTTATTGAACTGACAGGCTGATGAATGGAGTCCTTCCGCAAGGTGTATGAGTCTGATGCTGCAGCTAGTTAGCGTGTTCATAGGCCGGGCGGTGTTAGAGATTATAGAACTACCGGCAATTAATCTTGAAAGCAAAAGATTTTTGTTAGGTAGTCTTTGATTATTTGGGAGAGAGTCAAAATTTGCATGATTAACAGGAAACATGCCCTGAGGCCACATACCTCAACTACCCCCAGTTAAAAGTAATTAATCCATGTTACAAAGGTTAACCTGCCGTCTGCTGCCGGAGTTATGTTTGTCAATATGGACTTTTTTTCTTTTTTAACAGATCAGTTATGAGTTCATGAGTGATCTGGACAATCATGATTCATTGCTTTGTTACATTTAAAGTGACAGTAAAAAATAGGAAAACAATACAGCTGTTTCTTATATTTCCAAAATGAAAGTCATTATTTCATGCTTAGCAACTGTTTGGCTTTGTGCGGCATCACTAATCTGAGAGAAGAAAAGCTTGACAAAGTGAGAGAAAATACGTTCCTAGCTCTACTTTGACTGAGAGTCGATTAAACAATCAAAGATTCACATCAGTTACTTTCTTAATCTAATATGCTAATGTGCTAATCTCATTCTCCATATGTTCTATATGTCATTTGGGGAAGTTTATAGAGAATTAAAAGGATTCAAAAGGCGTCCATGTTTCTATAGAGTAGTTAAAATGGTCCATCTGACCAAGGAACTTATTTCACAGTCACTTAGAGTAATTATTTAATTGTTTATATATGAGTCCGTGTTTTGCTGTGTAACATTTTATTCCGAATCTTTTGGGTGACTCTGTTTAATCATCATCCTTTCCATGTCGCACTGGAGGAAGACAAATCTGCTGCTCCAGCCATGCACCTGTGGAGGTGAACAAACAGGAAATACCTGATTCTTTTTAATTGCAGTATAATATTTCCTCCTTTTAGTTTACTCATGTAAGGTTTATTCAAACAGTATCTCCATTGTGCTCTCTCTTTGTTAATTCACTTTACACTTTGTAGCTGTCTTTCACTTCCCTGTGTCTAAGAGCTTTGCTGTTGTACAGTATGTGACTGTGCACGCTTGCATGTAAAACACAGTCCCCCTCCCATGAAGACACACATGCACAAATGCAAACACACAGACACAGACTCTCGCTGTCTATTCACACACAATCAACCAGGCAACATGTTTCATTTTTTAATTTCTGATATTTACATGGCTGCCGAGGGTCCTGAGGGTGTTGTTTAGCTAATCAAATGATAAGGTCAAGAAGATTACTCATATTGGTCTCCACATTCCTCCTCTCTGCCTGACAGGGAGAGGCTAGATTTAGTCAGCTGAGCTCCTCCAGTGAACTGCAAATCATTTCCCATGTAGACAAGCAGTCGTCCCCACCACAGCTGACCTGGATCCTCCCAGTTACAGAAAGCAAATCTTGATCAGCTGTGTGACACAGTCTAAACAGACCACACCTGCCTCCTCTTTGATATACACAGAAATTAAAGCCAAACACAAATTCTGGAAACGCAGACACACAAGGACAAGCCAGAAAAATGACTGATAGAGAAAAGATCCAGAGTGGAAAAAAACAACCTGGTGAAAAACAGCGGAACGAGTTCACCCACTTTTATGGCTCTGTTATTGTCCATCAGGAGAGCACAGAAGAAACATTACTTTGGCTCCCAAACAAAGCCATCAGGCCAATCAGATACTGGTGATATTTCAGTGACTGTTGCTTCAGCTCTTATTTCTTCTTTACCTTGTCTTGACCCAGTGTGGTGTAGCCTATCTGTGTTGACTGAGACGGATTTGGAAGAGGCTATACCTTTTGATGATTTATGCTTGTATTGCTCTTTTTACACATTTATTACTCTCTTTGGTTCAGTGGGGAAATTCAAACATTTTCCACTGCGGATGAAAAGTGACATATCTATGTAAAAGCATAAATTTGGATGTTTTTAAAGTATTAGATTTACAGATACAATTGTGTTATTGGATTAAAAAAAACATTTGAAATGGTTTGGCTGAGTTTATTGAATAGTAAAGTTACAATCTTTGGCTAAAGTTTGTCAGTTCTCACCTCAGAAACATAGAGGATCCATTATGTGAAAATGTGTTTTCTTTTGTATTGCAGCCAATGTTAAAGGTTTCCTACATTTCTTAAAGGAAAACATAATTGTTCATCAAATAATGTGTCACTTTATAAATGGGAATCAGAATCTCAGAAAAGTGTTGACTTTTTTTTAATTCTTTTTTTAAATTTAGGCCACAGCACTGATGTGACACAATGCTGACCTAACTAAGATTGCTTATGTAAAAAAAAACACTACATTTTAGAAAGATGAAGAACAAACAGAAAAACCTTTTAAAGAAAACTGGAAAACAATTCACTAAGTCTGTCCTCTCCTTTTGTTCCCCTTTAGATCTACTTACAGTACAAACAGCAGGATCTTAAAAAAATAAAAAAAATTCTGAGAATAGCTGTGAGGAGACAGGTTGTCAGTGTTTTAACCACAGAAAAATTAATTTCCTGCATAGTGGCTTCACATGTTGTTTATGGCATTACAATGGTGGTCTACTGGAAGCTGGTCACGTACGCTTATAGGCACAGTCGCTAGTGCACACACCCATACACACACACATCCACACACACAGACATATACACTCAGAGTCTGGCACTGATGCTGGTACCAGTGTATTGTTCAGCATGTTTAGTTTTGAGATACAAATCCTGTCTCCTTTTGATGAAGTCATTTCTGGCTATAAATGAACGACATCACACAAGGGCAAAGTTTCAGACACATGCTTGGTCGTCACGTAGCTGCAGTGTTGACATATTGACATTCAGCTAATTACACTGAGGGCAGTTCACTAAAGGACAATAAAATGGAGCTTAATACAATTTGCTACAAGGATGCAGTTAACATTTTCACATTCCCATTGAGCCTGGTGAGTGAGTGCTACAGAAAACTTGAAGCTTACTCAAAAAGCCTTCCTCCATCTACCTATTTCTGCACCAGCCTTGAGGGAGAATTGGGCTTTTGACTGCACGGCTGTTTTCTTCAAATCCCTGCACAGGGAACATGAGGGCAGAGCAAAGGAAAAAGCCAGCACATTCCCAAGTAACTTTTGTGGAAGTGACCCCGAGCAAGGCAATTAACACCCGGCTGGTCAAGTAGAAACACTTGGTGAACAACAGTGGGGAAACCTTGGCTCCCAGAGGCGCGAATGTGTGTAACTGAATGTGTGTGAATCAGGGCGTTTCTGAAAAGCAGCCTGGAACACGCGGTCAAACTAGCCTGAGTAAATAGAGGTAAATAAATAAATAAGGCCTGTTTTTCAGAGGCCAGCCACAGTGGAGGAAGCACTGTCATGCTGGTTTGAAAAAGATCCCCGAACACTGTCTGAAGAGCACAGCGGGGAACGTTGCCTTGGCCCACATCCTGTGCAAATTCACCCCATTTCGGTTTATTCAAAACACAATATTCTCATTACGCTCGGTTGGCTCGCTGCACTGTCATTTCATCTGACTTTCCGTACACCAGCACATTAGCCCCTTTGGTCTAGTAATGCTCAGAACATAACCCATAAAGAACCATTGTTATGTGTCTCTGCCTCATTATTGCCAGGTCAGTGTATGGAGCAACACAGGAGAATAGGGTGCCTCGTATGGCTTGTTAATTCAACACCTCTCTCATTCAGAGCAGCATTTGTACAGCTGGCCTTTTGAAGGGAGTTCAAACTATATACTCCTACACATGCAGACACATAGATATGCAGTGACACCCCGCACACACAGACACACAAATCCTAGTCCCTGCTCTGACATCACTCCACACCACTGGTTCCTGCCCAGCCTTCAGCCCCCACCTTGGGAAATCACCCAGAGCCTGTCCAGCCACCAGGGCGTGAAATACACACCCCTGGATAGCAACCGAGGTGGGTGGATGGACTGGGCGGTCGGAGTGGTGAGGGGCCAAGAGGTGGCGAGTAGCGAGTGTGAGCGTGTGAGGTTTGGAGATGGAAAATGAGGGGAGAATTCACAGAGGAAAATGCAAAGGCGAATAAGTGTGTGTGTGTGTGTGTGTGTGTGTGTGTGTGTGTGTGTGTGAGTGTGTGAGAGAGAGAGATTGTTCTGGAGGGAGCGGAGGGGTGTTGATTGGAGGGTTTGGGTGGTGAGAGATGGAATTGAAGA
The DNA here is from genome assembly GCF_002814215.2 of Seriola lalandi dorsalis. Classification (NCBI taxonomy): domain Eukaryota; kingdom Metazoa; phylum Chordata; class Actinopteri; order Carangiformes; family Carangidae; genus Seriola; species Seriola lalandi. Next base: position 465,818 of record NW_019525497.1, read on the forward strand.
AGGATTAAATGGACACTAAGTTTGAGGAGGGGGGGGGGGGGGGGGGGGGGGAGGAGTGGATGCTTTGAAAGGAGGTCTGGGGGTGCACTCTTGGCCTTGAGACTGGGGCTCCGTCATGCCTCACGTCTCTGCAAGCCACTTGGGCCTGGCGCTCCAGAGGGGAGTCGGCCCAACCTTTGTTACAGTGGAGGAGTGGGGAGTGACAAGGCATACCAGCATGTCTGACATGTCAGAGCAGTTGGCTGGGAGACCCTGAATCTGGTCGGGTCTGACGCTGGCCATCTGTAGCCTTACAACAGGGCTGGACTATTTTAATTGATGAAAACCGCCCCGGGGAGGATGTGAGATCGTGCTTCAAAGAGAAAACAAAGGGCGTTCGGTGAATCAAGCATTGATTAAATGTGCACCGAGTTATTTCAACGAGCAAACAAGACCAGCGTATCCTTGGGAGGAACCCTAATGGTAGCTAAATCAAAGGCAGTGTTTTTCTTTTCAGCGGAAAGACAAATAGAAATACGCATGATCAGATTTGAGCTTTGCTCAAGTCCCCAGTTGGATGTATTCATCCTTATTCCATTTTCTCAAAGAGCTCCCTTTAATGTCATCCAGCGAAGGGAAGTGATGAAATGGAGCAATTATGTATCCATTTGTGCTATTCAGGTGAAACCAGGTGTAAAATTTCCAATCTGTGCACCTGCTGTATCTCCAATTCACTGTGCTTTTTCACCACTGTTGCCTCTTAGATGGTAATATTCAAAATATGGACAAAATATTACATGCAATAAATCTATTTAATATTATCATATTGCTTCCAGAGAAAAGGAATGTTTTTCTTGTATAAGTTTACTCAAAAATTGCAATAGCTAAGTGATGATAGCCTAACACAAACAAATCTTATAAGAAACACATTTTTGAATTGTTGAGTTGTGCTGTAATAAGAGGAAGAACACACTGCAATAAAACAAAATTGTCCCCCATCAAGAAGCAACATGCTTAATTTGATATCCAGACATTTAAGAATATGAGAAAGAAAACAATGGAGCATTCTCGCCCTGAATGGCGAGAATTACATTCTTTGGTGAAACAGATAGCCGAGTCATCTCCCATCGGAGTGCAGATTAATTTTCATTTCCCAAACAGTTTGTGCATATAAATATTCATGAACCACCTTGAAAAGCATTGGGCGACTTTATAAGGCGGTCAGTGGAGAAACCAACAAACCCCCCTCTCCTCTCTGCAGCTGTGCTGATGGGGGGGGGTTAGCTCGTGATGAAAGACTCTCACTATCCACGACCTTTCCAGTCTAAAACAAAGATTTGCACAATTAACTACTTTTAAATGTCATCCAACTGCCAAATCTGCATATCAACACCAAGCCTTGCATAGAAATGAGGATGTTTGTAGAGAAATCGCTTTTCTCCCCTGTCCCATCCCAAAGCCACCAAATGGGGTTCTTTCTCGTTTTAGCCAGGAAGGAAATGTAAATGTCAACATATCTTGTGTGGAGATCCTTCTGTTGCTAATTAACCTTTGCCGTTTAGAAGCTAGACTGAGCTCTGCCTAAACACCGCAATTAACTCCAGCTTGAAAGACAGAGAGACAACATCTACATGGAGCCATGCAACGGGGGGAATCACAGTGACTTCATTATCCCTGCCAACACGCTTACTCCACACACCTCACTTTTTTGAAGGTACTCATTGGTTGATATTTTCCCCAGGCAGTCAGAATGAGCCTATTGGGAGGATGTCAAAATTCAGTGGATTAACAAATCTCATTTCTTTTTATCTTCATAGGGTTGGACAGGAAAGCTAGTTTAGTTATAGCCCCTGGTGAGAGGCAAACCGTTATAGGAAAATTCATACTCATAAATCTTCATTCATCAAGCTGAGGACTGGCAGGGTCTATCATGTTCAAGTTCAGTTTCCCAATGCAGTGACTGGGAGGAAAATTTGTCCTCCTCTAACCGACATCAACCGTCCAAAACAAGTAAACGAGCCAGTGTAATTCAAACACACTCCTCTGGTGTTCTCTGTGGGTCTCCTTGGGGCCTGAACTGCACAGGCTCCTCTGGAGTCATGAATACCAACACTGCGCTCACTCTTGCAGCTCAAAGGCAGTGTCAGTTACAAAGTCAACCCATTAACATCTTCACTATTCAACGCTATGCGCTTTCTCAACTGTAGAGTCAACACGAGTCAATAGGCAGGCGGAATACCACAGGTAGCTATAGGCAAGCAAAATACCTCCTTGCTTCTCTGGGGAGTGGGGTGAGAACAGTATATGATGATGGACAGGGAAAAAAATTATTTTATATGCTGATAAATACCGAAGCTTTTTGAGCAGTCCAGCCAGATGCAGACAAATGACTGACATAATTTCTAGAAGAGAGGAAGAATCTGGGTTTGGAGAGGCCAGGGGTGAAGCAGAGGGAATGCTGGGAGATGCCAGAGTAAAGTTGATTCAGTGTAGGATGAATAGGATGAAGGGAAGCTTTAGCAGAGTAGACCCTCCACAGTCAGTCAGTGGGTGCAATTGAGAAAGACCATTTAACCAAAAGGAAGGTATCTGAGGCAAAGATGACCAACCAAGGTTATGCAAAAGACAAGTAATGATTTGTTTAAAGAAGCTATGAAGATGAAAATTGCTAGTGGCTACTACAGTAGATATGATCAAGTAATGTCAGACCTTATTATGGGCACCATGATTGGCTTCAACACGTTACTGCATGTAGTATTCACTCACAAGCACCAGGCTCTGGCTCTAATGCATTACAAACAGGTTCTGACATACTTGGTTCTTGTCAGCACACCAATGCTTAAGGAGGGTGGACTGCCATGTTTCTAAAACAAAGCCTTCATCAGGAGTAGGTGCACTGCATCAATTCTTGTGAGGAAGTTCAAAAGAGCCTCTACCTTTTCAGTTGAGGACATCCGTCAATGTCAGCTATGATTAGGTCTTGAAAAACACTCATTTTCTGGGTAAGACTGGACTAACGTCCTTGCAGGTCCAACATGACAAATGTCCTGTATGGTCAGTGTCAATTCTTATCAGCTCCTCATTAAAAATGTAATGACCACATGAATATTTACCAAGTTTAATTACTGCTCTCTAACGCTATTCTGCCATGCTCTGCACTCTCTGTTCCTTTCCGGAGGGCAGTCTCTCATGCTGGCCGAATGCCTCCCTCCACCTTGATGAATATTGCAGAAGTCCAAGGAGTGTAAGCCATTGATGGAATCCACCTCAATCAGCAGGAGAATCGATGGCATACACTCACATTTGCAAAGGCGCTAATTGGCGGCAGTAAAATTCAGCAAGCTGCATAATTTACCCGAGAGAGAAATGGGGGCAAAGTGATGCAGGGAGATCAGCTCATTTGTAGCAGAGATATAAAAAAAAAAAAACCCTGTCATTCTAAAATCAGAAGGCCTTCAACAGATGCAGAGGAGACCAAGCCAAAGGCCAAATTATTAATGTCTCTGCTTGTCAAGCATTTGAAGGAGGGTTTTTCTTACTGGAGAGGCAGCATTGAAAACCTCTTCAGTGAAAGACAGTCTTTTGACCTGTGGTGGCAGTATCAGATCCTCTTCTATCTTTGCCTTTATAATGTTGACATATAATACATTATTAGCTGATATAATGTGCCACCCACATGAAAGAAAGACATCGAAAAATAAAACTGAGAAACAACATACAGTGAGTATTTCCCTCTTTTATATCTTATGGACAGGTTGTGGAGAAGGGCATGGAGGGCAAGGCTTAACTCTTATGGGAAAGAAAAATTGCTCTGATAAGACGGTGTAGAGGAAGCGAGAACAGAGGCAAGAGCAGAGGAGAGGAAGAGTGAGATAGAAAGTGTGGCTGATACCACAGACAACAGTGCAGGTCTCAAAGGAAATTACCCTTTGAGTCCCTCACAGACTTCCAGGTCAGAACCACTTTGTCCAGAAATCAGCTGGAGAGAAGCAGAAAACAGTCTCTATGGTGAAGCAACAACAGTGGGAACTTGGTGCACTCCAGGATCAGGTGAAGGCCCTTGTGAACTGATGACAATTCAGTAGTTACGGAAGACATGATCTGGTGTGTCATGGTCGCCTAATTGTTAAGTTGCATATCACATAATGGCATCATCTATGGTTTATTTCCAGGCAATATCTACACTGTCACCATCCAATAAAAGTAAAATCCCAGAAATAAATACAATACCTTACTATACAATAACGTTTTTATGACAATTTATGCCTTACTATACCATGACGTTTGTATGATATTTTATACCTTACTATATTGTAGTGGACATACCTGGCCTGTCATCAGTCACAAGCCATGAAAGACGTTCATTGTAAGGACATGCAGTTATGGACCCAAATTTGACACTTTATTACTCTTCCCACCATCAAACTATTAAATTGATAGGAAAAAGAGACAATGGACCTTCTTGCACAAACAGACCATGCTGTTAGCATGTCAGAGGGATACACAACCAGGTAAAAGGGTCAGCTCGAGAGAATGAATGAATGGACACCAGACAACTGGAGAGCATAGGCAAAATCTCCAGTTTGTAACAATAAGACTCTGTCTAACGCTTTACTATGCTATGATGGTTTTATGTCTTTTTATGCCTTACTATACTATGACACTTCTCTGACTTTTTATGCCTTGATATACTATGATGTTTTTATGACTTTTTATGAGTTACCAAACAATTGCATTTTTATGCCTTACTATACTATGACATTTTTATGACTTTTTACGCCTTGCTATATATACTATGATGTTTTTACGACTTTTCATGCCTTATGATACTATGACATTTTCTGACGGGTTTATGCCTTACTATACTGTGACTTTTTAGGACTTTTATGCCTATCTATACTAAGGCATTTTTAGGCCTTATTATACTATGACCTTTTTATGACTTTTTATGCCTTACTATACTATGATTTTTGTATGACTTTTTATACCTTACTATACTATGATGTTTTATGACTTTTATGCCTTACTAAACCACTGTGTTATTAAGCCTTAATGTATAATGACATTTTTTGAGGTTTTTATGCCTTACAACACTATGTGAGTTGATGCCTTACCATACTATGACGTTTCGATGACCTTTTATGCCTTAATATAATGTGATGTTTTTTGATGTTTTATGCCATATTATACGATGACATTTTTGGCAATTTTATGCCTTACTTTAGTATATCGTTTTATTCCTTACCATACTATGACCTCTTTATACTCAATATACTATGATGTTTTTTGTCTTTTTTATCCCTTACTATAATATATATATATTATGAAATTTTAGATGCCTTACTATATACTATGACTTTTTGATGACATTTTTCATGCCTTGCTATACTGTGACTTTTCTTTTTTTAAATTTCATGCCTTCATATACTATGACGTTTTTATGACTTTCTATCCCTTTTTATACTGATAAGCCCAGCCCAGCTTAATGTATTATGATGTTTTTTTGCCCCTACAATACTGTGACTTATTTTTGCCTGACTATACTATGCCATTTTTTTTTACGTTTTTATTCCTTACTATACTATGACATTTTTATCGCCTTTTATACATTAATATACACTGTTGCTGATAAAGTTGGAATAATTTTGTTTTCAGACACAATCTGTTTATTACTATTTAAGTGCATCAGTAATCACTTTTGACAAAGTGCAATGATTATGTTATATGTCCCAATTACCCAGGTGAAATTAAATAAATCACATTGTCACAATCATGTCATGGAAAGAGGTAAAAACTGTTTTATTCCAACTTTATGAACAACAGTGTACTATGACGTTTTTTAGACATTTTTATGCCATATTATAGTATAATGTTTCAGACATTTTTAAGCCTTGATATACTTTGTCGTCCTATTCCCTACCATACTGTGATGTCTTTATGAACTTTTATGCCTTAATACACTATCATGTTTTTATGACGTTTTTTTTGACATTTTTATGCAATGCTATGTTATGATGTTTGTGACATTTTTAAGCCTAACTATACTTTTTTTTGTTTTATTCCCTTACCATACTATGATGTTTTTATAAACTTTTATGCCTTAATACACTATCATGTTTTTTTTTAACGTTTTTATGCCATACTATACTATGGCGTTTTTTGACATTTTTATGCCATACTATATTGTGATGTTTATGAGGTCTTTAAGCCTTACTATACTTTGTCATTTTATCCCTTACTATACTACGATGTTTATATGAACTTTTATGCCTCAATACACAATCATGTTTTTTTGACGTTTTATGCCATATTATAGTATAATGTTTTTGACATTTTTAAGCCTTAATATACTTTGTCCTTTTTTTCCCTACCATACTATGATGTTTTAATGAACTTTTATGCCTTGATACACTATCCTGTTTTTTTGACGTTTTTATGCCATACTGCACTATGACGTTTGTTACATTATTAAGCCTTACTTTACTTTTTCATTTTACTCCCTACCATACTATTATGTTTTAATGAACTTTTATGCCTTAATACACTATAATTTTTTTTGACGTTTTATACCATTCTTATGCCATACTGTACTATGACGTTTCTGACATTTTTTAGCCTAACTATGCTTTTTTGTTTTATTTCCTACCGTACTATGATATTTCAATAAACTTTTATGCCTTAATACACAATCATGTTTTTTTTTTTACGTTTTACGCCATACTATACTATGACGTTTTTTGACATTTTTATGCCATACTGTAATTTGTCATTTTACTCCCTTCCATACTATGATGTTTTTATGAACTTTTATGCCTTAATACACTATCATGTTTTTTTGACGTTTTATGCCATACTATACTATGACGTTTTTTGACATTTTTATGCCATACTGTACCATGACTTTTCTGACATTTTTAAGCCTTACTATACTTTGTCGTCCTATTCCCTACCATACTATGATGTTTTTATGAACTTTTATCCCTTAATAAACTATCATGTTTTTGGATATTTTATGCCATACTATACTATGATGTTTCTGACATTTCTTTTTTTAATATATTTTTTAGGCTTTTTATGCCTGTATTTGATAGTATAGTGAAGCGAGACAGGAAATAGGGAGGTAGAGAGGGGGAATGACATGCAGCAAAAGGCCGTACGATGCGGGTTTCGAACCGGGGCCAACTGCAGGGAGGACAGTTGCCTCTACACATGGGACGCCTGCTTAGACCACTACGCTACACAACGCACACTTTCTGATATTTTTAAGCCTTACTTTACTTTGTCGTCCTATTCCCTACCATACTATGATATTTTACTAAACTTTTATGCCTTAATACACTATCATGTTTTTTTGACGTTTTATGCCATACTATACTATGACGTTTTTTGACATTTTTATGCCATACTGTACCATGACTTTTCTGACATTTTTAAGCCTTACTTTACTTTGTCGTTTTACTCCCTAGCATACTATGACGTTTTTATGAACTTTTATGCCTTAATACACTATCATGTTTTTTTGACGTTTTATGTCATACTATACTATGACGTTTTTTGACATTTTTATGCCATACTATGCTATGACGTTTTGGACGTTTTTAAGCCTTACTTTACTTTGTCGTTTTACTCCCTAGCATACTATGACGTTTTTATGAACTTTTATGCCTTAATAAACTATCATGTTTTTTTGACGTTTTATGTCATACTATACTATGACGTTTTTTGACATTTTTATGCCATACTGTACCATGACTTTTCTGACATTTTTAAGCCTTACTATACTTTGTCGTCCTATTCCCTACCATACTATGATGTTTTTATGAACTTTTATCCCTTAATAAACTGTAATTTTTTTTTGACGTTTTATGCCATACTATACTATGATGTTTTTTGCCATTCTAATGCCATACTGTACTATGACGTTTCTGACATTTTTAAGCCTAACTATGCTTTTTTGTTTTATTCCCTACCACACTATGATATTTTACTAAACTTTTATGCCTTAATACACAATCTTTTTTTTTTTACATTTTATGCCATACTGTATTATGATGTTTTTGACATTTTTAAGCCTAACTATACTTTGTCGTTATATCCCTTACCATACTATGATGTTTTTATGAACTTTTATGCCTTAATACACTATAATTTTTTTTTGACATTTTATGCCATACTATACTATGACCTCTTTTGACATTTTTATGCCATACTGTACCATGACTTTTCTGACATTTTTAAGCCTTACTATACTTTCTCGTCCTATTCCCTACCATACTATGATGTTTTTATGAACTTCTATGCCTTAATACACAATCTTTTTTTTTTTGACATTTTATGCCATACTATACTATGACCTTTTTTGACATTTTTATGCCATACTGTATTATGATGATTTTGACATTTTTAAGCCTAACTATACTTTGTCGTTATATCCCTTACCATACTATGATGTTTTTATGAACCTTTATGCCTTAATACACTTTTTTTTTTGACATTTTTATTCCATACTATACTATGACGTTTTTTGACATTTTTATGCCTTAATGTAATTTGTCGTTTTACTTCCTTCCATACTATGATGTTTTTATGAACTTTTATGCCTTAATACAATATACATTTTTTTGACGTTTTATGTCATACTGTACGATGACGTTTTTGGATATTTTATGCCATACTATACTATGACGTTTCTGACATTTTTTAGCCTAACTATGCTTTTTTGTTTTATTCCCTAGCACACTATGATATTTTAATAAACTTTTATGCCTTAATACACAATCTTTTTTTTTTTGACATTTTTATTCCATACTATACTATGACGTTTTT
>NW_019525497.1:474642-533112 GCF_002814215.2 Seriola lalandi dorsalis
TTGTCGTTATATCCCTTACCATACTATGATGTTTTTATGAACTTTTATGCCTTAATACACTATAATTTTTTTTTGACGTTTTATGCCATACTATACTATGACGTTTTTTGACATTTTTATGCCATACTGTACCATGACTTTTCTGACATTTTTAAGCCTTGCTATACTTTGTCGTCCTATTCCCTACCATACTATGATGTTTTTATGAACTTTTATGCCTTAATAAGCTATCATGTTTTTTTTGACGTTTTATGCCATACTATACTATGACCTTTTTTGACATTTTTATGCCATACTGTACCATGACTTTTCTGACATTTTTAAGCCTTACTTTACTTTGTCGTTTTACTCCCTAGCATACTATGACGTTTTTATGAACTTTTATGCCTTAATACACTATCATGTTTTTTTGACGTTTTATGCCATACTGTACCATTACTTTTCTGACATTTTTAAGCCTTACTATACTTTGTCGTCCTATTCCCTACCATACTATGATGTTTTTATGAACTTTTATGCCTTAATACACTGTAATTTTTTTTTTCACGTTTTATGCCATACTATACTATGATGTTTTTTGCCATTCTAATGCCATACTGTACTATGACGTTTTTTGACATTTTTATGCCATAATATACCATGATTTTTCTGAAATCTTTAAGCCTTACTATACATTGTCGTCCTTTTCCCTACCATAGTATGATTTTTTTTTTTATGAACTTTTATGCCTTAATAAACTATCATGTTTTTTTTTGACGTTTTTTGCCATTTTTATGCTATGACGTTTTGGACGTTTTTAAGCCTTACTTTACTTTGTCGTTTTACTCCCTAGCATACTATGACGTTTTTATGAACTTTTATGCCTTAATACACTATCATGTTTTTTTGACGTTTTATGCCATACTATACTATGACGTTTTTTGACATTTTTATGCCATACTGTACCATGACTTTTCTGACATTTTTAAGCCTTACTATACTTTGTCGTCCTATTCCCTACCATACTATGATGTTTTTATGAACTTTTATGCCTTAATAAGCTATCATGTTTTTTTGACGTTTTATGCCATACTATACTATGACGTTTTTTGACATTTTTATGCCATACTGTACCATGACTTTTCTGACATTTTTAAGCCTTACTATACTTTGCCGTCCTATTCCCTACCATACTATGATGTTTTTATGAACTTTTATGCCTTAATAAACTATCATGTTTTTTTGACCTTTTATGCCATACTATACTATGACGTTTTTTGACATTTTTATGCTATGACGTTTTGGACGTTTTTAAGCCTTACTTTATTTTGTCGTGTTACTCCCTAGCATACTATGACGTTTTTATGATCTTTTATGCCTTAATACACTATCATGTTTTTTTGACGTTTTATGCCATACTATACTATGACGTTTTTTGACATTTTTATGCCATACTGTACCATTACTTTTCTGACATTTTTAAGCCTTACTATACTTTGTCGTCCTATTCCCTACCATACTATGATGTTTTTATGAACTTTTATGCCTTAATAAGCTATCATGTTTTTTTGACGTTTTATGCCATACTGTACCATGACTTTTCTGACATTTTTAAGCCTTACTATACTTGTTCGTCCTATTCCCTACCATACTATGATGTTTTAATGAACCTTTATGCCTTAATACACTGTAATTTTTTTTTAACGTTTTATGCCATACTATACTATGATGTTTTTTGCCATTCTAATGCCATACTGTACTATGACGTTTCTGACATTTTTAAGCCTAACTATGCTTTTTTGTTTTATTCCCTACCACACTATGATATTTTACTAAACTTTTATGCCTTAATACACAATCTTTTTTTTTTTACATTTTATGCCATACTATACTATGATGTTTTTTGACATTTTTATGCCATACTGTATTATGACGTTTCTGACATTTTTAAGCCTAACTATACTTTCTCGTCCTATTCCCTACCATACTATGATGTTTTTATGAACTTCTATGCCTTAATACACAATCTTTTTTTTTTTGACATTTTATGCCATACTATACTATGACCTTTTTTGACATTTTTATGCCATACTGTATTATGATGATTTTGACATTTTTAAGCCTAACTATACTTTGTCGTTATATCCCTTACCATACTATGATGTTTTTATGAACCTTTATGCCTTAATACACTTTTTTTTTTGACATTTTTATTCCATACTATACTATGACGTTTTTTGACATTTTTATGCCTTAATGTAATTTGTCGTTTTACTTCCTTCCATACTATGATGTTTTTATGAACTTTTATGCCTTAATACAATATACATTTTTTTGACGTTTTATGTCATACTGTACGATGACGTTTTTGGATATTTTATGCCATACTATACTATGACGTTTCTGACATTTTTTAGCCTAACCATGCTTTTTTGTTTTATTCCCTACCACACTATGATATTTTAATAAACTTTTATGCCTTAATACACAATCTTTTTTTTTTTGACATTTTTATTCCATACTATACTATGACGTTTTTATGAACTTTTATGCCTTAATAAACTATCATGTTTTTTTGACATTTTATGCCATACTATACTATGACATTTTTGGAAATTTTTATGCCATACTTTACCATGACTTTTCTGACATTTTTCAGCCTAACTATGCTTTTTTGTTTCATGACCTACCATACCATGATTTTTTTATGAACTTTTATGCCTTAATACACTATAAAATTTTTTTTGACCTTTTATGCCATACTGTATAATGACATTTCTAAGCATTACTATACCACAAACAAAATGTAATATTACATTTTGACCTTTATAAGCTTTACGTATTATGACATTTTATATTCCTTATTGTACTGATGTTTTTATTACAAGTTTTTTGTGACATTTTTTACCTCACTATATTATTTTGTTTACATCACGTTTCATGCCTTACTATAATATGTTGTTGTTATGACATTTTTAATGACTTACCATACTATGACGTTATTATGCCTTACTATACTATGACTTTTTCTGTGGCTTACTATGACTTTTTATACCTTATCACCAGACTTGTCTGAAACAGTACATAAACGTAGAAAAAACATTACACATGAATTCAGAAAGTTGCTGATAAAAAAACGCTCCCTATTCTTTCTTCTTAGATTTGAAGAAACTCCTTTTCGCTTTGACTCAAGTGAATTGCGCCTTGCACGGATAGAAGTTGTGTTGACAACAATAAGAATCTACCTGAAACAAACCAACCTTTGCATCCTGTTTGATGCTATATCCTGTGTTTGATCGCCGACATGAAACAACACAAACACATTGAACAGTAAAACAGGCACTTGAAAGGGACAATATTGTCAAAGACTGGGGACATATTGAGTGACAGCTTTTTAGCTCTTTGAGGCCTTTGCTGTCTTGCTTGGCATCAAGCTGATGTCTCCTCACTTTGTCTCAGATGTGAAGCTCCTGTGATTGTGACAGCAGTTGTAACCTTGAAATCACAAGTGTACCTTCATGGAAATGCAGGTTGATTGTTGTGTCATGGTGTTCAATAGAAAAGACATTATCAATTCATGGGAATCTGTGGAAAACATCTTTATTTCTAACAATACAGAGTCCTCGGCATATCATACTTGCGCATTCCAAGGCCTTTGGTTTTTGATGGAAAACATGCTGGTATCCTTATTTGCATTTTACCTGAGAATACAGATGCAATCTGTTAGATTTAAATTTCACCATGTCAACCATTATAGTCATTATGATCTTTTGTGTTGAAATGTAAGTGATTTAATAAAAAGTCCAAAAAAAGCTGCTGGAAAAAAAATGTTTAAGTAGTCCACACATGATGTAAGATAAGCCGAAAAGTATTCCACTGTCATTATGAATATTCTTCTCCTGCCTCAATTCCACACATACAAAAGGAAAAGAGAAAAAAGCTTGAAGTAGTAGTGTTTTATTCATCTTTATGTAAATCCAGTCATTTACGGTTGCCTTAACAAATCAGGAATCAAGTGTGTCAACATCTAGCAGAGAAGAAAGTGCATATGGGGATTACAAAAGAACAGAAACAGAACAAAACCAGGCCGAGGGAGAAACTCTCCATCAGTTTAAGTCTACAAATCCTGACAAGGGTAAAATGAATGTGTTTTTAATTGTCTCTATATGCTGTAGAAAGTTTACAGTTCTACTCAAACCCGAAGCTCAGTAAGCTATTGTTCATATCTGAGTGACAGTGTGTGGAGCCTGAGCCCAGAACTGGTTCACACCATAGAAAAATACCCTGGTTATTTGCATTTTTAACTGTACACTAATGAGTTCCTATAGAATAGATGAAAAAGATCAACTCTCCCTTACCAACATCTACTGGCCCTGGTTATAGGCCCAAACCAGATCATTTCTTTACATCCTACACCGCTAAGAAAGATAAATCCCTCATTGCATTGCTACATAGCTAATGTTACAAGTATATGCTCAAAATCAATATTAGGCTAAGTAAATCCTACACAGTATATATACATATATATATATATATATATGTATATATATATATATATGTATATATGTATATATATGTATATATCAGATCAAATAATGGGATTAGGGTATCTGATAACCACAGAGCAGATAAACATTTCTTTAGTTAATTCTGGGTCAATTACAGGTTACTAATTGGATGGCAATTACTAACCACTTAAGGCAACATTTCCTCTTACCTATCATCAAGGTAGTTGTGGTTAATATTCTGATAATGTGACCCAGGATTTTTGGGTAAAGGCAACTTCTATTTCAAGCACTGTTTAATTCATTCTGTGATGACTCAAGGTAATGCTCAGTCAACGGTAAATCTATGCATGGCAATAAAAGCAGCATTGATCCCAAGTCATACGGATGTTCATTTCAGCTCCCCCCATCATATGTACTCTATATCCAGCTGAAAAAATAAGGTAAGGTTCTCAATGTAAACATGCACTTTTAGAATATAATCAATGCTGTTTTCCCGCCATAAATCTTCCAGGGTTTTGACTGGTTCTGGCCTGAATCTTTCTTCCGTACCATGACAATGTGCATATTGAGTCACAGCAAAGAGCTCTGTCCTTCAAATGGAGCCTTGTCAACAATCTCAATTTATATGAGTCCATAAATGCCTTTAACACTGTACTCAACATCCAAGAAACGAAGAAAACCCCCCCCCCAAAAAAAAAACAACATTACAGATTTCTCAAAATGCCTTTAGTGAGGTCTGAAGCCCAGGCAGTTCAGTTGTCTTCCAGGCTGAAGTGTTCAGATGTTGCCTCCAGATATCCAAGTTTCTGCTGTCTTGTGCGATCTCACTGCAGCAGTTGAGTTCAGTTTGGAGAAAGTCAACACCTCAGTGGACTGACAGGGGCGAGGTGCTCTGGAACACCTTTGCCAATTTGGGCAACAAACCTCACTTAATCTATTTTCATTCAAAATAACTCTGGTCCAAACATCACTGAATATCTCTGACAGTCTTAATGATGCCTTTTTTTTTTTGTTTGGATCTTTTTCACGTGTTCAGGACCAGAGTGCATCCTTCTCATGCATCTTTACCTCCTCTCCATTTATCCAAGGTGATGCAGAGAACTTAAAATGTAAGAGGCTTAATACTCGATTAACTGAGTAAAACTCACTTATAGTAGAACTCAAATAACACTTAATAGTGCACTCCTTTGCACCAAAACAAACTACACACTCAAGGCTCTGGTCAAAGAAAGTACACTATATCGTTTGATGTAATCTGACTTATAGCCAATGATGATGAGGACTATAACCTATGACTGGTAGGTGTCTAACGTCTCACATAATTATAAAACACCAGGAGGCCCATATTTTACTGAAATTTTCAAATAAACCAGTTGATGGACTGGACCTCAGTCTGTGAGTGTGTAGCTACATGTTCACATGCATGTTTGAACAGTGGATGAGAAGCAAACATGATTGAGCTGCAAATATTGTATGTGTCTGTACACAAAAAAGAGCCTCTGTATAGCTGCGTGTGTGTGTGTGTGTGTGTGTGTGTGTGTGTGTGTGTGTGTGTGTGTGTGTGTGTGTGTCCAGCAGTAGCTATGAAGTGTTCGATGTGTTGGGGCTCCAGCCCATTTGATAAGCTCTCTCCAGGGTTCTCTTGCAGTCCTGCATCACAGTGCTGAACACGATGTGAGGGTACTGGACCACCAGCCTCTCCACTGTCTCCTCGTTCACCTGCAAAACACACACACAAAGACACACAATGTTAACATTATGACCACCTTGATGACAATGACTTGAAAAATTATTATTACTTCTTAATTTTTTTTTTTACATTGGTGGATGTTCACACACATCACACAGTCATGGAACTGTGGATATTCAAACTCTCCGTTACTTTGAGAACTTGTAGTACTTCTCACTGATGTAAGCTTAAAAGAACAGTGGGAAGTTTAATTATCTACACTCCCATGATGATTCAGAAAATGATGTCTGTTGATGATGACCATATGAATGGCTGAAAGCTCAGAAACAAGTGAGTGAGGAATGACTACAGCAAGCAAAACCTGTTTTAATGATGATATGGGCACCTGACTATTCAGGACAGACTTGAGAAAATTTGAACCAATCTGTTAAAAGATACTGGGCAAGTTGGTTGATTGGTTGGTTGAACTTCTCGTGAGAGGTTATTGGTTGTTGTAGCTATTGTAGCAGTTGTTAAAATTGCAATATTAGTACATTCCAGTAGGTGAAAAATTCATACTATTGGTAATTAGGCCCATAGTCTGGCTCTACATCCGTCCGACACACTGAACATATCATGATTTGTGTAAGTCAACAATTCAAGCACTGTATTTCAGAATCATTGACTAAGTATCAGAACATCCTCAGGGAGTCCTGGGTAGATATATATATAAAAAAAAAAAAAAGGAAATCAGCTCAAAATCATATAAATGTAACAGAAATAGTGCTTTAGGTTGAATATAAATACATATGTATAACAACAGATTTTTAAATGACTTTAAAGTCATTTAAAAATCTGTGCTCTTCACCGCCCTATGATGCCTTATTAAGATACTCAGAAACACAGATTGGACAGTTAGTGTTCTGTCAAAATGGCAGTGTACTACACTAATATGAAGGGTAGGCAATTTCTCAAGAGCATACAGTGTATGCACATACTGTATGCACACATACACAACTGTGACTATGGCGATGGGTTCAGCAGCAGAGGACAGCTGATCTCACCGGGCTAATGAGGCCTTCATGTTCTCAGAGGACGAGAAAGACAAGCAGCTAATGGCCTCACCAGCACTTCTTTGCCAGTCTAACACTCTGTCAGACCATCACTGAGAGCCAAGGGTGAGAAAGCCTGAGAATCTGACAAAGAGCAGAGGCAGAGTAACCCTGGAGACCTCGAGGGGTTAACCGCAACCCACCCAGAACCAACCCCCGCCCACCCGCGAGTGTGACACTTTCCAGGGGAAATGATGTATAAACACTCACACACATGTTGAGCACACAGTCATCCGTTGTTGCCAAAGCAGTGACAAAGTATTTCACAGTTTTCCCTGAGTTCACTGCCCGGGAGCCCTTTGGTTTCTGCGTTTTATGGAAGAAAAGTCTTGCATGGTAAGAGTTACCTGGCTTTTGCTCAGGTTGTGATCTGTTGCGGTTGTCATTTTCTGTCTAATTCTTTCATTCTCCTCACTGAGCACAATTTCTTTAAGTGCTGGGTATCAGCAGTTCATTGTCAAGTAGAGAAATTGAGAAAAACAATGGACAGACAGACAAAAAGAGAGTCATGATAAAACAGGCAGAATTCGAGTGAAATAAGTGTGCTTGAGCGAACAGACCATGATGCCTCTCGGGTCACATAAGGAAGATGGAAACTCTGCACAGCACTAGTGAATCCAATAAGACTAAAAGGCAACAACAGCCTGTTAGCATTCACTTTGATTGCCAGGAAGAAGCAACAAGCTGAAATTCAGGTGCTTAATGCCAACACACAGAGGCTTAACAGACACTTTCTGAATACCACTGATAGAGAAAGAATAAAAATAAAATCAAAACCGCAGGGTCAAGTCTTTCTTATTTTTAGCTGCTTTTTGTTTTTCTGATCAGATGCTAAGAGAAAATTCTGAGAATAAGTGCCAAAAAACAGTCTTGCATCAGTTCTGTCTCCAGTCAGGGTTGAAAGCTTTGAAATTTGAACTAATATTCTGACACCACAAACGCTGGAAAGGTGCATTAAATCAACGGGTAAGAGTGGAAATGAAAGAGTGGAAAATCCTGCAACACTTTCAGTGCTGTGATCAAAGATTCGTTAGTAAAGATGCATTAATAAAACAGTGATTCAGGATACTCCCTTAAAGAATTCACATTATTTTTATTATTATTATTATTATTACTACTATGAGATAAAGTGAGCATTTCAACTGCCAAACAAGCCACCTCATTCCCTCTGGTACTGGGAGGATCCAACTGATTCAAGTGATTTCATGAGATTCACTGGCTGAGCCGAAAATAACCTGTGGAACGCTTTTCATGGGCACAATTACAGTACGTTTCCACCCACAGGTTTTTATGCGCATATTGAATTGCATAAAAAAAACTTGAGTAGAAACGCTGGAAATTTATGGAGAAAAAGTGTTAATATCACAATGTTTTTACACTTGGTCGAGGTGGAAAAACAGAAAGTGACAAGTGCAATGGAAACAGACTCCGTACATGAAACATGTGACTTAAGCTTCCACTCAAGAGGTAAAAAATAGCAGCAGAAAAAAACATCCACTTCTGCAAGGCTTTAACGGCACCTGATGAGCCGACAATTAATATTTAAATAACAGTAGTGGGTGGAAATGTGCATTTTCATTTTCTTTTGCAGATTTCCTGAAAATGATGATGAAGTTTGGATGTAAACTTGACTTATGACATGAGATTTTGACAAGTTGCTGCAACAATGGGGCATTTTCATTGTTTGGCTGCGTCTGCTGCTTCTCAGTGCCTCAGTGATACTTCTTATGGGATTTGACCCGGGTGTCTGACCTCACTACTAACTTCATCATTATCTGAGAACTTTTCATTGACTGTGGTCTGTCAAGTCTTGGATCCTTTTCAACAAATTCAGCAACCGGCTCCAAAAAGCGAGCATTAGCTTTTACGTTGGATCACCCTCACAGCAAGTTTTTCTTCCTTTTTTTAAATTTCTGGGGGCCTTTATTAGGATGTGGTAATGGAGAGATGACAGGAAGTGAAGGAGGGTTAGGGTTTCATGGTCAGCGTCTTAAGCTCTAAGCCACAGGGACGACCCCACACCTGCCTTTTTTTCCAGACAAAGACCTGTGTTTTTGCCTGCAAAAATGGCCGCATGTTGCCTTCACAGAGGACCAACGCAGGAACAGAAGAGCAGCTTAACCAAAGGCCTCCAAAATCTGCTACTACAGAGAGGAGTTAAGTTTGTTATGACATATGGCTGAGCCTCATTAGCAGATAAAATGACAAACCCCTGATTGCCTTCATAACATATTACGCTATATTCTTGAAAAGAGAATGAAACATCCCCCAGCTCGTTAATCAGGGCTTAATTGCAATTAAAAGAGATCTAAAGAATAGACCTGTCATACTGATGGGAGGCCATAACATTCATTAATGCTAATTTAGTGCGGCTCCACTTGCTGAGCAAACACTGCACACACAAAATGGCTCCCAATCAAAATGCTGAATCATTTCTTAATTGCTGGTTGCGGCATCGCTAAATGTTAGAGTTGCAACACGATCACTTTGATGGAAATCATGAAAAGACTAACTATTGCACTGACCTGTGCCGCTCTTGTTGACAATACTGCATGTGCAGAAAAAAAACTTGCATAATATTAATCTCTTTGTGTGTTTTTGTTTTTGTTTTAGTTGAAATGTAATTACTGTGACATACAACAGGTGTTAAGTGATTGGAATTCAAACATGTTATTATGACAGAGGCAAAAGCCAAACAAGACTGAAGAAAAAAAATAATTCAACTATCAATCAAAATCGAGCCTGTATACATTTTAAATGGTGACTACACAGCGCAGAAACTCCTTGTACCTGGTTTGAGATTTATTTGAGATGGTTGGCATCTTTATAACGTATTGTTCTTGAACAGAAAATCCTGTTGACAGAGGCATTTATACATCATAGCATCCATTAACTCCCCTCCACTGCACTGCACTAGCCTGATAACCACAGTTACTGTACATCTTCTCAGGCCCAAAAACAACAGCTCCCTGTGAAAGAAACCCTCTCCTAGTCAGTTCCCAGAGTTCACAGCTACATTTCTCTTTCCAGAACAAGGCTACGTGCCCTTTGCATGGCTCTGTGGTATGTTGAATGAGATGTGATGACATCACCACACCTGCTTGGTATTTGCAGCTCAGAGCTGATGTTAGACATGAAGGTCAGACCAAATGCTGTGGGTAACTTGCTGGCAGAGAGGAGAGTACTCTGGTTACAGCAGTTGAGCCACTGATTTCTTCAAACCAGTGATTCAGCTGTTTCTTTCTAGAGTGACATTTTGTTACTGGGCAAAACTGTGCTTAACAATATTTTGTTGCTAAGCAACATAAGCTTAAAAACGCTATCAGAAAGCACTGGGGGCTCTGGAGGCTGGAATGGCGCTTTAGATATATGGCTCTGGCAGGGAGCTCTTTTCTCTTCTTTTCTTTTACCCCATACAGACCTGATCCAGTGTACTGTACTGCTCAACCCCGCCTCCAAAACCTGCTGCCAAGTCTGTAGAAGAGCCATATGATAGAGCAGATCGCTACCCACTGATGATTCTAATCTTTGAGAAGCATCTGGGAGCGCAGCCACTGCTATCTGGAGCAAGGCCTATACTTATGATATTTTCCCCCATTTTAACTTCAAAGATGCTGTCCTGTAGATCTAAGTGTGTTGTAATGCATGCTGACAGGTAATGTGCCGTTGTCAGGGTTTACAAGAGGGCGAGAGAGGGATGAGGAGAAAACAAAAAGATATATGTCTGATATGCCATTCAGCAAAAAGCACCTTTTATTTGAACATGCTGTACAGTAAACATGAATAGTTTATAGGGTTGTGTGTGTGTGTGTGTGTGTGTGTGTGTGTGTGTGTGTGTTGACAACTGCTCCTCTACTTTTACACATAAAGGCTGAAGGTAAGTCCCCGAGCTGACCTCTGCTCTCTCTCTTGGAGTACTCTCTTTCTTAACAGTGAGCCCCTTTTTAAGGCTAATCCTCTGATGCAAATGCACTCTATCACCACGTAAAATATACATTTACTACAAATGCGGGGCCTTCCCCCGGTAAGCGGCACAGTAAAACACGTCGTAAAGATGAATAATGCTGCAGCAGTTCACATTTTCAGTGGGAAAAAGAAGAGCAGGGTCGTAAATCGATAATCAGATACACAAACATGAAGATGCATATCATATTAGACCGGCGTGGGGAGAACACCCTCTGAGTGCTCCTAGCAATCAAGCAAGGGAAATGGAATAAAGAGAGAGGGAGAGAGTTTAGGAAACAGATGACTAAAAAAAAAATATGGCCTCCGCTCCTTCTGAATATATTAAGACCCACTGAGTTCTGTAATGTGCGCAGCAACAGTGACCCTGGAAAAAAAAGCAATAAAACTGACTGTTGATATTGAACAACTTCAGAACTGAATTTAAATGAATGTACATGCAGATATCAGAAAACAAAGACATGTTCAGTGGTTCTTTTTATATGATTATAAGTGGGGTTTTTTCTCTTTTTTTCAAGACAAATAGCACTATTTCTTTTTATTTCCTCTGTGTTTTCATTAAATTCAGCACAGGTCTGCCGGGCACTTTTCTCTTTTCTTCTTCCTTCTCTCATTTTCTTTGGCCATGTCGCAGCCATTGCTAGTCCCAGGGCGATAAAGAGAGACAAATACCCCCCGTTCACTGTCTACTCCCATGTAGAAAGTGTATCAGTCAACCAGTAAATACATTTGGGGTAAATGTTTAAAAAGCCTGTTTAGGCAGCCGAAGAATTCAGTGCATCAGGTCTTAGTAAAAGGCAGCTTAAACAAGTCAGGATTTAAACAAGCCAGATTTATAGCCTTCTTTAAACTGCTCAGAGGAAAAGCCATGGTTGTAAAGTTTCTAAACGAGTGACTGGACAAATGAAAGATAGTTCTCCGTCTCTGATAAGAAGGAGAGGAAGGAAGGCAAAAAGAATGGATGAAAAAGAGAGGAGAGTATAAAAAAAAGTATAGAGACAGAAAAGAGGTTGCCACAAACTTATTCTGAAGGATTCAATATTTCTAAATGAACTATCGATGCATTGGCTTGGAAGCTTAAGGAATGGACTGCTCTTTACCGAGGAAAGCCTGAGCTCAAACATTTTGATTTTGTCTCAGAAAGCCCCTCACAGAAATCTGCAGAGCATGGCTCTGAATGTGCTTTTAAAAACCAGGTCAGGCACCGCTTGCGACAACTAAGGTCTGGTCCCGCTCACACAACCTCATCCCTGCACAATATCAGACAGCAGCAGAACTGAAAAGACGGGTGTCAGCACACACACACACACACACACTCACACACACACACACACACACAGAGGAATGGGGGCTCAACTGAACAGGGTCAGAGAAAGAGGTTCTGGAGGCCAGGTTTGTAAACCCCACACTCCATCACGCGTGACAAAGGTAACTAAAGGAATGTGTACAAGGCTCAGCCCAATCCCTCTTTCTACACCGGCCTTCTTATCTCTGCAGACTGGAGGAAAACATTCCCTAACTCAAGAGGCTTTGCACAATTTATTTGTTAGTCTTAGGAAAGAAAACAACGTAAAACACTATCACAGCTACATCTTATTATGTAGAACTAAAATAAAGCTAATTAAGAATGGAGGTGTTGTGACATAGAACTAACAAGCCTTAGAGCTTTGATGAGGTTTGATGTTCTTGTAGCAATCATGCTCATAACCATCTATTTCTTCTGCACTTAATACTTTAAATGAATTTTTCTAGAAATGTAAAACCATGGCATGAAAAGATGCTTTAATTAACTGGAATAAACAATGCAACCACAACTTACGTTTGTCTTAAAAACAAGATACAATAAGTTATATTATATTATCATATAGATTTATTAATATAATTACTATGAACATCATACACAAGATATCATCCCATAAAATAAAGGATATGATGGTTCAGAGGTCGGCACGTGTCCAATTGGTTAGTAGCAATGAAGACCGGGGACCCAATTCAGTCTAGGTCCAAATAACAGTATATTCAGCCTAATATGGTCCAGGTAAGATATGGTTCTGTAGCCTTGAGTCTTGTATCTGTGTGTCAGTTTATCTAAAGCAAACTCGCCGTTAGCTTTGATCAGCCGGTTCACCATAAGCACGGCTGGAAAATATGTGGTTTTTGAGGTAAGACAGAGAGTGAACTGTGAAGTGGTTTGTTCAGGCCGACTGCATTTTGGATTGGGTCTAATTAAACCATGTGTGTATTTTGGACCAGGTCTGACTGTAGAGTCCCTTTCTGACCAGGTCTCTCTTTTCTTCCTCTTTTATACGTTAATTTATGTAAGTTTGGTTCAGGTGGTTTCAGTGTTTGCATTTCAGATTGGGACCAAAACGTCTGACATAAAATGGCCTCCACCCAAGTTACTGGATGTAACTGACAACAAGATAGAAAAACTGTTTTAAGAGAGATATAATTTGATATCATTGTATTGCTGCCAAATTGCCACAATTTTACAATTTTTAAGTTGATGAAACATTAAAACAAGACAAAACAGAAGGAGCGCAGGAGACAGGAAGAGACAGATGTGGTGATAGAGGGACACACAAAGAGAGAATCAGAGGTACAGACAATGAGGGTGATCTCATCTTCTTACCACAGGGACTAGTTAGGGTCATAAAATAATAACAGGCCTGTTGAATGCTCTGCAGACTAAGACCACTCCTTTGTCTTCAAATAGCAAATAGCATAATGTAGTAAGGTGGGTGCACGCACCCACGCACATGCACGCACACACACACATGCACGCACACACACCACTAGAAACTGTAGGAACAAATTCCAGAGCAGCTTACTGGAGGTCAGACACAAGCAGAATTTCTTAAAGATAATCACAACAGAGCCACTGTGTTTAATTTCTCTGCCTCCCATGACTCCCAAGTTCTTCAGAATAAATAAAGAACAAGGACGACTTGACCCTGTCCTCTCGAAGAACACAGTGATACAAAATTCATAGTGACTCTTTAGAGCGAGGAGAGAATGGATTAGATTTGTGTGACTGGTTAAAGTTACAAACAAGGCAGTAAGCCTGACATGTGGATACCACCTACTGTAGAGTGATTATTCTGAATTCCGGGTTAATTCTGAATAACCAAATGAGAGTACTGCCATTAAAGTCAAGCTCTTCAGGATTTAAAAGGTCAGTGTGTTCACCGATTTCTGCTTTTTGTTCTATTCACTGTGAATACAAGCACAAATCTTGACAGCCTGATAAATCTGTACCTTTTTTTCCGGGGTAAAATTTTTCTTTTTCTCAACTGTTAACTGAGCAGCCACACGTCATAGGAACATTATTTCTGGCTACACACACAGTAAAACTTTTTCAAAGCTTTCACATCCACTGGCTACTCCTGTTTCCAATCAATTATCAAGCTGGACATCAATCAGAGGCTTAATCGACCCCCCCCAAGAAAAAAAGAAATTTCCCAAGCTCGTCTGGATGTGTTAAATTTGTACAGACGTAGCATTCAGTGAGGGGAGCTACATTGTCATTAGCATTAAATAGCTAATTCATCACCAACACAGTCAGACACTGCGCCTGCAGGCTAAAAATTGGGTTGTGACCACCTGCTGTCTCTCTCAACGTCCGGGAGACAGAAAAAGCATATTGAGCCAAACATTAGTTATGGCCCAAAAACATATCAGGATTGGCAAGCCTGAGTACACAGGCCACACTGAGTCTTGTCTACTGTCTGCCCATGACTCCATGAGATTATGTTGACCTCCGTTGTGATGAGTAAACAGTGCTGGATGAGGGAGGAAGAGGAGGAGGAGGGGGAGAAACAGGGGGGGGAGGACTGAAAGACAAGACGGGGGTGGGGGGGCAACTTGAATGAACTAATTGAATGAACAAAAGATGTGAGCAGCATCCAAAATTCAAACAACCTTGGCTGTCCTTGCTTCGAGGAGGGTAAGGGAGGGAGACACTGAGAAACAAAAAGAGGAGAAGAGGGGTAAAAATGAAGTGAGGACAGGGCGGCAGGGTGGAGAGAAGGCAAAAAAAAAAAAAAATTGTATGAGTGTGTATGAGAGACAGCTGAGGTCAGGTTTACATGTGTGTATCTGGTAGATTTTTTTGTTGAAGGGCAATTCTGAGATTCCCTTCAGATACTCAGTGAACTCTGTCGGTGTCTCACTTTATTTCACCCTCTCTCCTTCACTGTCCCTTGCTCCTGCCCTTTAGAAACAAGATGAAGGGATGATCAGGAGGCGGCTTCAGTTAAGACCGCCAATCAATACAGCTCTTCTTCGCGGGATGAGACTCCAAGATTACACTGAAAATCACAAATGGCAAATGACTCTTTCAAACTGCTTTCTTGACTTTGAACATTCAAGTCTGACCAAAGCCTCGAAAATAGGAGCCAGAGAACCTGCCTATCTTACACTTGATGGCGCGCACGCGGTATCTTTCTCCTAATTCCCCTTCACTTTAGCAGCCTTTAAACTAAGGACCCATGCTGTTCACAGTAACAACACTCATCAAAGAAAGTTTTGCTGAACTCCCAAACTCTCATTTCCTAAACGAGAGCTAAAATGCCTCCTAACTCTTCACCATACTTCATCTTTGTTTTCCTCACTCCAAACCTCCAGGCCCTGAACAATTAGGTCCTTGTTTATGTCTGCAAATTGCCGTGCCGTGCCTGTCTGTGTATAGTCCCCAGCAGCTGGATGTACCAGTGGAACGGCCATATTGATTGGTATGTCTGTTCTTTTAACAAGGTCTGTCTGGTTGCTCTATCTGGGGGTGCAGCACTGCTCATACCTGTTCCCCAAATGGTGCTCCACCTCACTACAGGTAATGGGAGCACACCTCAAAACTGCTTACACAAAACACTTTTTTGGGGGCCATTTGTGAAGAGAATAGCCAGCTTTGACTCTATTGTTTCATTTTTATCTAATTTTAGTTTTATTTTTTCCTGGGTTCTGTCATTCGTTAAATCATTTTTTTCATTATTTTTTTTTGTCCTCAAGGCCAACCCTCGTTTTACTTTCCATTTTCCTCCCTCATCTCCTCCATTACTATGATGACTCTTGCTGTCTCCACCAGTTGTCCCTGAAGGGGCCAGTAGCAGTCAGTGTCATTATTTTCCTAGTCCGGCTTCGTGCTGACTGCGTGAGTTTGCTTCCCTCTCTGTTTCACAACCTGGACTGCCCATTTGTTTTCACTCTAATGAAGTAGTGGAAAAGAAGCAGGAAAAAAAGAAGGTAGATGAGAGAGAAAGAGAAGAGAAGGGGGGGTGGAGAAGATGGGGGTAAAGGAGACTAGGACAGAGAGAGAGAGAAGACGGACGGGGGAAGAAAGCGGATGAGAGGAAAAGAGGAACATATGAGAAAGCTGTGAGAACATCTCTAAAGAAAACATTCCACTGAAGCTGAAAAAGATTAAGATCCCCAGAGTTATACATCAGCAGAGGCCAGGAGGGCACATTATAGAAAACAGCAACTTAACACATATAGGAGAAATATGAAAGCAGGGTCAAGATAAGGAGCACAATGAGTTACAGTGTGTAGTGCCAGGCAGTACAGTGGCTTTCTGCACGAATCAATAAAGCTAACTGCTCGATCCTCGACCCTGTAACTGGACACTTGTCCTACTTTTTGAGGTTTGCCCAAAACAAAAAAGCCACAAATGTTACAGTAGCAGCATTTGGTGAGTTTTGTGAGTTTGGCATGTTTATGTGTGCTTGTGTTTCTGCATCTGTGTGTGTGTGTGTGTGTGTGTGTGTGTGTGTGTGTGTGTGTGTGAGCCCATTCCAACGAGCTGAACGTTGTTATGACATCGCCATGATTTTAGTTGAAAATTACAGATGACGCCATTGGACTGACTTTCGCCACTAGAAAGCATCGCCTAGATTAATACATAATGTTGCATTGTGTTGGTGGAAGTGTATAAAGTTGGATTCCCCCCACAGAGAAGATCAAACATTTAACAGTAAACTCAGCAGGGAGCTGGGCATTTCTGAGACACACACACTGACATATGCGGCACTGCCGAGCAAAAAGGATCCGTTTTTCAGAAGATTAATGCACTTTTTCCTTGAGTCTTTCAGCTGAATACTTCAAAAGACTGGCACAGAGTTATAGCTGAAAGAGGACAAAATGAATTGATTTGATTATTTTGGGGTGAGTCTGGATCAATCGCATTCTTTCCCCTCGTCAGAACAGGGTCGCTTGGCCCTGAGGGCAGAGGGGTGTAATCATTTGAGGCAGGCGGAGCACGCCATTTGCTCTGGGCCTGGAGGGGTTCTGATTTCAATGCTCCATTATGAACTGTGTTAACAGCAAATAACATAAATTCCTATCGCAGAACACACACTGTCACACAAAGACACGTTGCATTTCAGCAAGTGTAAACACAGTGAGACACAATGGAAATCCTTCAGACAGACATGTAGGGAAGAGGAGAGGAAAGAAAAAAAGTCAGTGTGGCAAACGCACACATTCCATACTATTAAGAGCCTCAATGGCTCAGCTACTGAAATGAGACTTTGAATAAGAAAATATTGGGACTTCACACAGATTTGTGATGTACTAGGTCTGTGTTTGTACTGATTAAAAAAAAAAAAAGAGAGAGAAAAAAAACCCTTAAATTCTTCGTATCAGTCCAAATGGCAGTGGACACACAATTCAGGTTCTCTGGCAGTAAAATGTATACAGTACGGAAGCACGTTTGTATAAACTGTGACGGAGGAAATCGATCCTTCACACTGCTCCACATGAGGAGAGCCAGCTGGATCCTGTTAACAGTCCTTAGATGAATTCTACACTTTCTAAGTCCTGTGACATTCAGGGAAGCTGTTACATTAAAATTCCCAGCGTTTTGACAATTCCAAACAAATTTACACAGGCAAGGCTGCGCTGCCGAGGCAGAGAGCTGACTGGGTTGTCCGCACTGTGTGTCAAGGTTATCACAAGGCTGTATTTGTCGAAGACTGACAGGACCCACACGGAAACCTAACTCCGCATCAGTTCGTGTGGGAGAAAGCTTTGAGGGGGGAGAAGGAAAAAAGTGAGGGAGGGAGAGAGGAAGAAATAAGGAGAGACTGGAACTGTATTTATTTTAAATAGCCGAATGTATACTGTAGAAGTTACCTGAACATCTGTGAGACAGACAGGCTTAGGCTAGCCCTAATGATGATGGCTGAACAGGTCAGTTGTGTAACTGTGTTACTGTCACTTCTGATCTTAGCTAGTTTTAGCTTACCTATGTCAGTTATTTGTTCTAAATTCCTGCAACATATACATCCTGAGCAGAAACCAAGCAAAGTCCTTGTAAGGGAAATATTAACTTTGGGATATTTGTAATATGTCCAAAACACTGTCAACATAGCTCTCACAAGGAATAACTATCTGCCAAAGCAAACCGCTTGTTGGAAGAATATATAACAATTTATTTTCGCAACGCAAACATTCATGGCTGGTACGCAGAGCAAAATTATTTCAGGTTGGGGCCATTATCAATGACCCCCTTAGCAGCAGTATGCTGGCTTAGATGGTGGTTTGTTGATGTGTAAATATTGAGATGGTTACTCAAGTGTGTAGATCCTGCGGCTGAACTAAACAAACTGAGATTGTGAAGAGTCAAGCTAAGTGTGTTCGACCAATTAAAATCTATCAAACTCAATCATATGAGTATACTTTTCAAATCTAATAGAGGACACATTCTTAAGTGAAGTAGTTTTGCCTGGAATCCACTCATGTTCTTCCATCATGTTTTATTATAGAATTTAACCATCAAAACAGTTCTTGAACAACCTACGAAGAGGAAATATGTACTTAATTGAAGAAGTACTGCTGACCTTACGGTACATGCTGGTCGTTCATGTTGTCAACGCCAGGGTACAGAAAGAAAAAAGATGGAGAAAGCAAAGCAACGCCTCACATCTTATTTTTAAACAATGGAGAATTAAATATGAGGCATGAGGGAAAAAATTCAAATGGATTTGTCAACATAAAGAAGAGACGCTGTGTGACTGAGAGAAATCTAAACTTAAGTAATTTGCACAAGACTTTCATTATGAACGAACATGGTGGAATTGAGAGTTGTCCCCAAGCTTCTGCGTTTTTTCCCAGAACTGCATTAAGTGCAGAGATGAGATTAGTTTGCCCTAAGATTGAATTGGACATGCCTCCAGATTTTACTGCTGTGATACACAAATAAAGCATGATACAATATTGCCCAGAGCCTGAAATGTCACATGCAAAGCAGAAAAAAATCATGACCAAATTGAATGCACTGCCTATAAACAACTGAAAACAATTTTGCAAAGTACTTCAAAGTATTGATTTGATTAATTTAAGAGACATGGCATGCAACACATATTACAACTGCCGTGAAACCTACAATGTTTTTTCATCGAGCTGCGGTCAAACCAAAAATTAATGTGAAGCTATAGTTTTTGACAAAATGCAATGTGCTATTCTTTTTTTTTTTTTTAACGTAAGAATTTCAAAGGTATTTGACTCCTTCAAGCAAAGTGAAGAAGCGAAGCAGCAGTGTGGCCACGGGCTTGAAGCGCCAGTTCTACATCAGAGGAGTCACCGGCTCAACTCAGACAACAGCCAGTAATGACCCTGTCAAAGTGACCTTGATAAAGCCCCTCAGTGCGAGGTGTGTTTGAGAGGAGTGTCAGCTACAGTAAATGCACCAACAGAACCAATTACTGCTTTATTTGGCCGCCATCCCCAAAAATACAGAAAAATTTGAATGAAATGGGAAAACAGAGGCGACTGAAGGATGTGGAGAGGAGAGCAGCGGGGGGGGGGTGCAGAGGAGAAGAGAGATGAGAGTAGGAGGGGAGAAGAAGGCGGAACATGGTCACTGCTGCCCCTGGGCTGACACGAAGATAACCACAATTCCCCTGGTCTGTCTCTCGCTCTCACCTTTTTACCTCTTTAACTCGCTGTGGAGCTCTCATTTTCACTGTGACCGTGGCAATAACGACCTATTTCTGTTTATTTGTTTCCCTCTGAGTGAACTTCAGATAACCACGACCCTTCTCTCTCTCTCTCTCTCTCTCGTCCTGAAACCTGACCATATCTACTGTAACTCCCTTTCTTGTCTAACATAATGGAAAACAACAACAACACCAACAACAACAAAGAAAGTAGATGCCGTGGGCTGATCTCTCTCCCACATCAGGCCTGACCAATCCGCACCAATACTCCAGGCTTATTTGCAATGCTAAACGCAATTTTAGGACACGAAAGAGAGAAGACAGGGAAATGGGTGAGGGGGGCAAGCATGCAGTGAATTAATTCTGTGGTTCAGAGTTGGTAATGTACCTGACCTTGGAAACTGTCAAACTCTTCTCTCTGCTCCATTCACCCCCCATTACAACTCTAATAGCACCAATTACTGCTTTATTTAGCTGTGTCATCCCCAAATCCCCCCTTCTAGCAGAGGGAGAGTAATTATTTATCTTTCCATCCTCTGGGGCAAATTATGAGTATCACATCTGAAGAGAGAGATGGCAAGGAAAATGCGGGCAGGGGATGGGTGGGGTATGAAAGCATACGGCGGAGAGAAACTAAGAAAAATTGTGATTCCAGTAAAGATGTGGGTCATTCCTGAACAGATTTTTATTAGCATGGCTGTAATATCGATTGTTGGGTCACTGAGTCGGCAAGGCAGGAGGGAACTGAATGAAAATGGAATCTTAGTGATCACCTGCTATGTAATGCAGTTACTCTTTATTACTCCTAGATAAATATGATGGATACACATTCATGTCTGCAATAATCTGAACTGAGTACACTGCTTCATCACTGAGACCTCACATATGGGGTCACTGTCAGACCCTCATATGTTTTAATTTCATTACAGTATAAATACATAAATATGATACACCGGTGTTCTTGACGCAATTAACGATCTCCGGGTAGGCGTTTTTTTTTCAGAGAAATCCATAGGGTCAAACTGGAGGCCGTGACACACAGATATCACTGATTTTATAATGAAGAAATAAAAATGATGAGTTCCCAACCTGGTGAAAGGCCTTGACTATAAGTCAAAATCCCTCCTCCCTCCTTTTTCTCCGCTGCCAACTTCTACTTGGACTTTTTACTGCACAGCAGGGGCTTTTAAATGTGTTCAGCTCAAAACCCAAATGTAAAATTTAGCCTCAACCTGAAAACGAAAGGCTCATTAAAACATACTGTTACACTCACCATATGGAGGCGCACCAGCATTGGGATTACAGCCCGCGTTGTGTACCAGGCTACAGTATAAGACACCGGGCTGTACAATATCAGTGCAGGTTAAAGTTTCTAGGTTAAGACAGCTGTTCACTTTCCCCTTCCTTGTCTGCCTCTCATCCCACTCATGTCAGACTGAATGATCCCGCACTAAGTGGATGCATCTGTGTGGCAGGAGCTCCCCTGAACCAATTGGAGAGGTGGGTGTGGTTGTTACCATGGCAGTACAACTAAATGTGCTTCCATCAGGTTCGTGATTGGACGGGTAAGAGGCCAGATGAGAGTTTAAGGGTGACTTTGGAAAGATCGTCCCTCAGACCCAGGGGCATCTCAAAGAAGTTTTACGAGGGGTCATTATGTCACTTTACTTCTGTTATCACCCAACCAGCTGACTCAGACATGCATCACGTAGACACACTGGGCACAGGCAGCAGAGGCTTAGCTACTCCACATGCTCTCCTCTGGATATCTTTTAATTGGCCAGTTGCCCTAACCTGGAACTTTTTAGGGTTCATGTTAGTGTGCTTGTCTCTGTGTTTACGTGTGTATATCAAATGGTGTGTGTATGTCAAACAGAAAATATTTGTTTTAAAAAGGGCGTAAACAAATATTTTATAATCAGAATTATTGCAAGAATTGTTTTTTTTTCCTGTAGACCAAATAATCATACTGCACATTCCCCTTTAAATGTTTTGCAGTACATATCACAAAAAAGATTTGATCTGCTACATCTGAAAACATCTCCAGAAACATCTTTTGAGAGAAAGCCACACATACGGTACATACTGACAGGAACCCAGACAACAGTAGTCATTATGGGCTGAGCCGTGTTACCTTGTCACATCTCATGAGGCCCAGGTAGCGAAGGGATTTGCTGCTCTGAGCGATCTGTGTGGCTCCCTGGTCTGTGATATCCTTACACCAGCCGGCATCCACAGTCTCTATGGTACTGCTGTACTGGCCTATGGCTATCAGAGCTGTGGACACAGGAGGAAGATAGAGAGAATGAGGGAGGTGGGGAAGGAGGAAGGGAGGGAGAGAAACAAGAAAAGGTGTTAGTCTGACAACCTTTCTCATGCAAATGTGGCAGCATCGTCCTCCCACAGAGACGCACAGAAATTCGAGATGAAACCGGGGCAAGTCATCTGGCCAGCTGTGACACATAATTCCAATGTTTACACAACACCTTGAAAATATACACACATACACAAGGGGTGACACACACATGCATGCACACAAATCTTGCACACACCCATGCTTGTTCAGACTGCTGCAGGATTCATCCATTAGAGCGTTGGCATGAGTCACAGCACTGAAAGGCAATGACACTGTGCCAGGGTAAAGTGTGACTCCATGCCAGTGTATGATTTAATTCTGCTTGCTTGCGTGCGTGTGTGTGTGTGTGTGTGTGTGAGTGTTTACTGCTGCCAGGGCAGAAACATAGTGCCAGGGTAAAGAGTATCCACCAAAACAAATATCTGTCAGTGTCTGGGGGCTTTGTCCCTCACACACGCACACGCACACACGCGCACACACACACACACACACACACACACACACACACACACACACACACACACACACACACACACATACTTTCGGTACAATTTTAATTTATTTTTGAGCCGAGTACAAATTAAAATATGTAGCTGACAAACACGATGAGATTTAATCTTCTGTAATTTATCTAAAACAAAGACATAGTCTGTTGCATTAACACACAAACACACACAGACACACAACCGTCTTCCTTCTTCATCAATCTTTGACCTGCCAATCGTTGGGCAGATGGAGGAGACCTGTGCTCCACCAGTCGATTGATAGTGCAGCTCGGTGATCGATTGGCAGGGTCTGGGCTTTGTTCTCCACTCTCTCACAACCATCACTAATGAGAATAGGAAGGGAGGAGGAGGAGCGAGGGATGAGAGAAAGATGAAAGGAGGAGGGTAAAGACAGAGAAAGCCTTTGACAGCACCTTCAAATAGTTGCTTAGCCCTGATGTTGTTTTCTCATTCGCAGAAATCCATTTCACTTCAAACTTTTTTACAAACAAGCTTGACTGAAACGTCTCCACTTCAATAAGGACGGGAAGGAAAAAAAAATCTTTACGAATTTGTTTTCATGTTGGATCTCTTCCTCTCCCCTCTCTCACTTTTCTCACCAGCAATTTTCAAAATACCTCCACACATTACAGTATTAAATAACATGCAATCAGCAGATTAGGTAGGACTTGTTATCGAAGTGTGTGTGCACATGTATACATGTATGCTTACACTGTGGAGCGGGGGCTTGTTACCATAGGAGAAGGGAAATGAATAATCTCATGCTTTTTGAATCAACTACATGTATTTAACCATCTTTCCTCCTGTCCAGCTGGAGCTATGTAAAGTAGAGTCTCCTACACACAGTGTGTAACATGTGCAGTATGTAACATGTGTAATATATAGCTTTGGGCACTTGGAGTGCTCCACATGTGGTTCTTTTTGTGCTCCAGCATGCTCTTGGATGCCATGCATAATGGCACATTATGGCTAAACAGGCAGTAACGCAGCTTTGAAGCAACAGTATGTTTCATGTAAAACAGGACCGTGGGGAAGAGGCTCTGGCCGGCCAGATGGGCGAACAGCACATGAAGTAGCCATGTTGTTTTTTTTAGACCAGCAGTGACCTGGCAAAGTATTCTAAAAATGGAGACTGTTTTTGTATGTATCTGTTCTCTTGAGTGTATGTGAGGCAGGTCAAGTGGATAAATGGCTCTTCATCCTGTTCCCCTTGTCCTGTCCAATCACATGATCCCAAATTCGATTACCTGGGCTAAGACCTCTCATCTGATGTTAAGACACACATACTGCTGCTGTTAAAACCCCTTGCAGAGTGACTGAGGAGTTTTCTGAAGGAACAGGGAGATCAAATAAAAGAGGAGAGCTTCATAGTTAACAGAACCAAACAACAGAATTGCCTCTACTTCCCCTCCACCAGCTCTGGATCCCTGTTTCTTCCCCTTCAGCTTTACTTCTTTCAACCTGACAAAGCGAGAGGATAAGAGCAGACAGCTGCCTACCACAGTGAATGTATAAGAAGTGCGGGTGACTACATTGTCCATGCATTTACTGATTACTCTGCTGCACTCACCTCAGCACACAACCTTCCTCATCTGAATTACTGTCAACAGGCTCCAGACTTTATAAAGAAAACATATGGCACTTTAAGATAGCTCCAAGGAGAAAGAGAAGAGCAAATAACAGAGTATCATTTTGTTAAACTCTCAAGTTGGTAAACTGGTGGCGTCAGATAATGCCTTTGTCAGAACGAGCCAGGTGTTAGGCTATTTAGACTTGTTTAGTACTCTATCAACAAGTTCATCTGGTTGCTATTACAGTCTAATATCCCTGTGTGTGCTCTGCCTCTCCCCCTCTTCCTTTGATCCTCTATCAGGAGACTGTAAACTCCAGCTACTCCCAGTGGCGAATGGAAATCGTTTGGCTACTTTTGCAAAGGAGAGGAGCTTTCAGTGAATCCTTTTTACTACAGTTGAACAGTTTTGTTCGCCTGTCAGAGACAGAGAGTGCAATTGGAGCTCAGTGTCTTTGTTTTATAAGATAGTAGTAAAGCAGACAAGTAAAAATGTACATACCTATGTGTAAAGAGATGTCATATTTTTTGTTGAAAAATGCTATAATCATATAATTTTGCTTGCATGAAAACAAAATAGGGACACTGTAATGAAAGAGACTAGTACAGCTTTGCATAGTAACATATAAATACTTAAATTCAAATAATGGAATTGTAAATTACACAAGCAGAGCTAGGTATAACAGAAATGAGAAAAATTGCTTTTATTTAACTGGCAAAATGTCTGCCAGATTTTTTCAAATGAGGCTTCTCCATTCCCTTGCTGCCTTTTG
This sequence comes from Seriola lalandi dorsalis, assembly GCF_002814215.2. NCBI lineage: Eukaryota > Metazoa > Chordata > Actinopteri > Carangiformes > Carangidae > Seriola > Seriola lalandi. Next base: position 500,012 of record NW_019525497.1, read on the forward strand.
ACTGTATAATACCGAGTGCTAATGATATTTTAGCATACATACATTACATAATGTGCAAATTCCCTATAACACACGTTCATTAGTTACAGTAATGATAGTTTGCCTTTTGTCCCTCGTGAGGTGACATTTGAATCCCTGATGACTGCTGACCTAAATCTTTATATAGTAATGGGACTCTTGCAGTATAGCATTTTGTTCAAAACATGTCCATTCGAAAGATCAATCAACTAAGGCTGCAGACGTTAAATTTGCTACACACAGATAGCGTTAGCTTTATGGCTACAGGTGCTGACTAAAATTGATTAATACTTGGGCGCAGTTAATTATGTCTACATAACTTCACATGAAATAAAAAAAGTTATTCAACATTTCTCTGTTCACTTTCCAAGGAAATTGTGTACTAATTGACAATTACGTCGCTTGAAATTTAACCGAAGAATGTTAAAATATAAGGTTTTCAAAAACCTTTGACTGCCGCTGTATAAGGGACCATAGGAGCAGGAAATTGTCTTTCTGACTGATAATGATTTTCTGTCTGAGAAATAGATGAAGCGATATGCAAGAGACGTTAAGGTGAAAGAGAGGTGGAAGAGTCAGAGGAGAAAAGAGGGGAAAATCCCATTCTGGCAGCAGGAGCTGTGACTGAGTGGTGACTACACACTCACAGACGGTAATGAGGACACACTCTGCTGCCCTGCCTGAGAATGGCTTTAGGATCTGGTTCTCTCTCTCTCTGTGTACGTGTGTGCGCGCGTGTGCGTGTGTGTGTGTGTGTGTGTGTGTGTGTGTGTGTGTGTGTGTATGTGTATACACTCCACCTATACTGTGAAAAGAAGCAGAGAGTAAGATTGACCTTAAATCCTGGATATCATTCATTCTGAGCATGGCACATTTCACCTGTCTTTTACCAAGTCTGTCTCTGGGGGATAAAACTACGTAATTGTATGAGAAACAGGTGGGGATTCACATTTAAAACCTATTGCTTCAGTTAATTTAAAGTTCTCTTGGGATTTGGGCTAATGTATCTTCTTGTCAATGAATCACCACACAACAGATCAATATAAAGAGTGTCATTGACCATATGTAACTTTCCCTGTGTCAAAACCAGAGCCTCAGTTCTTTCAGTAAGACCTTTCCAAACACTACAATTTAACAATAAGACTCTACTCGTAGCTTTCAGTTTGGAACCATGTGACAAATGTCGAGCAAAGGTGAATAACACAGTAAAACCTTAAATCTTTAGTGTTCTATTAACTCCTGTATTCCAGGCAGGGATTCATAACCTATTGCTTTCCCATATCAGACACAAGCTGTTCTCAAAGACCATAAATAGCACATTTATCCAAACATAGGAGTGGTTCTAGGCTACGGTAACCGCACTCCAAACAGTGGGGTCAGGAGTTGGTCAATCCTGCAATGACCGCAACGTGAGAAGAAAACCTTCTTAATCAGCTTATTCTCCTATCTCTGTAGCTGACCTCAGAAATTCAGGGGTTAAGCATCTTTTACAGGGTTATTAGATATTCACTTATTACATTCTCCTAAATGATGGTGTTCCATTACTGCTATCTTATTGCTCTGCAGCCATCCCCGTGCCTGTCTGCAGTAACCCTATACACCATATTTTAGCCACTGATGAAGACGGAATGCCTACGGAAGATGTGATGGTATATGGTAAAGATTTACTATGATGCAGTGTGCATGTGTGCTGTGTATGTGAGTGTGTGTGTGTGTGTGTGTATAAATATGGCAGCGGGGACAACAGAAAAAAGGCTTATTATGGCTGATGTATTCCAGACAGCAAAACTGTCATGCCTAATGTGTAAGACATTCACTCGGTTCTTTGTGTTGCGTTCAAAAACTTGGCCTCAGCTTTGCCCTCTCCACTGTGCTGCAGTATGCCCAGAACCAAAACTTCTCATCCTGTTAAGTTGTGGAAGTTACAAGGGATAAAAAAACTATTTTCTAAGCAGATATCACAATCTGTATTTTTTTTTCTTCTCCCATTTTATCCTAGCCTGGAAACCAGACCAATCAGCAAACTCATGTTTATTCGCTCTCATAGATGGGTCTGGCTCCCCTCCCATTCAGAAGACAGATTTCAGTCCGTCCAGAAACTGTTCGCGCTAATCACAACCACTTATCTAAAATGCAGCGGGTTTGATATGATGACTGACACAGGATTGCTGCTGAAGCATTTTCGTTAACAACCGAGATGGCTGCTGCTGATGTGAAGAGGTCTGTTGAATCCTCTATTGCAAAAGTATTAAACCTACTGGACCGTATATTTTCTCTTAAAGAAGAACAACTGCACTCATGCTGTAGTCTGTTTACATTTTTCCATTGGTCTGTGCTACGTCACCCATTTCGTTCTGGTCTCTCTCTCTGTTGATAACGCCCCTTAAAAATCAAAAATGAACTGAGAGGTTCCAGACCTGATTGCAAACGCAAATTGGTCCTTCATTGGCTAATTTTATCCAATACTCTAACAATACTTACATGCACTTTTGCAAGAAAGAGGTCAAGTTAGTTTAAATTCTGCTGTATGTACATTAATGTAATGAAGTCCATTACAAAGCTATCTGACGTTATGTCAAAGATCTCTACGCAAGATGTATTGTGTTGCAGAGATACCGACTGAAGTTACCATGTTAACCAGCTAGCAACTCCACGCCCCATCTCGTAATAACACTTTGTACCTCAAGAGCAGTAGAAGAGGATTTTTCCCATAACATTCACTCCTCATTAAAATGTATCAAAGTTTATTTTTAATGCATGAACGTGAAGGACATGAATTTTAATAGCTGTGTACAGTTCTGGGCTCCGCTCCATTCTCTGTAAGCATGTATCTATACATGTGCTCATGGAAAATGATCTCACAGGAGTGTGTTTACATGCGTGTAAACATACACGGATGAGCACACATACTTCTTACAAGAGTGTAAAAACTGTGTAATGCGACCTCAATAAGCACCATGTGGGTGTCACTTATCTCCTTTGATGCCTGTGTGACCTGGCCAGGCGGTAGCCTCACAGCCTGATTGATTAACACAATATGCTCATCTTCAAAGTGCCCAGCCAAACTGACTGGGGTCACACAGAGTTCCAAAACGAATGCAGTAAACAACATACCAAATAAAGCACTTGAAGCACGCACACACGCACACGCACACGCACACACACACACACACACACACACACACACACACACACACACACACACACAAGGCGGGAGACAAGAAAGGGACTGTTGCTTTGGCCTTTGGTGAACTGAGAATTAACAAATTAAAAGCTGTGAGAACTCATGGGAACTGAAGAAGACATGCAGACAATCCGTCGATTTAGAGGGAAAAAAATAGCTGGGCTGTGGAAATGAACGTGAACTTGGTGTGACAACCAGGGTTTATCTTCCAAGTCAGATAAAAAATTAAGCAGATACAAAGGGGAAACAAAGAGAAAGGGGGACTAGGAAAGGGAAAAAAGAGAAAATGAGTGAGGCAGAGGTTCTGTGAGGTGACGTTCTTTGCCCTGACATTTTGGGCAAAGGCAATCAAAGGCCACGGGGAACTGAAATGAGCCAGGCTCGGTAGAGAGACACACGAGAGAGGAGGAACAGATTGAGTGCGACACAAGAAGGAGGGAGAGCACTTTATGGTGGGACATGCTCAATCTGGGAAATTAATTAGGCAGAGGGCAGGGAGAAAGCAGTGTGCCTTCTTGTACGTGTGAGCACTGAGGGCACAGGCATTTTCCCCATCAGCTTCAGATCTGATGTAAACCAGCTGACATATACCATTTTGTGGCAGTGTGTGCCTATATTGTTTTATGGGCTTTTTGTGTGTGTGCACGCGTGTGTGTGTGTGTGTGTGTGTGTGTGTGAGAGAGAGAGAGAGAGAGAGAAAGAGAGACAGAGAGAGAAACAGAGGCAATCAGCAGACCCTGAAATGTTTGAGTGGTGAGGTAGAGACAGGACAACAAACTAGAATTACAGCCTTGCGGTTCTACGCCTCCGCCAACCAGTCAAGATGCAGTTTACATACATGTCTGTCCAGACTCATTTAATTTATGAAAGGAATTTAATAAAAGATAGTAAGTGTATTTGCAGAGCATTATGATGTCACAGTGAAATTGACCTTTGACCTTGTGCATATAAAATGTCATCACCTCATCATTTTATACTATTACACATTTGTGTTTGATTGTGTCATAATTAGCGTATGAATTCTTGAGTTGTGGCCAAAAACGTGTTTTGTGAGGTCATAGTGACCTTGACCTTTGACCACCAAATTCTAATCAGTTCATCCTCCATTGTCCAAGTGGATGTTTGTGCCAGATGAAATGGAATTCGCTCCAGGCATTCCTGATGTATCGTGTTCACAAGAATAGGACGGATGTGAGGTCACACTGACCTTGACGTTTGACCTTTGACCATCGAAATCTATCTATCAAAATCAGTTCATCATTGAGTGCAAGGGAGTGTTTGTGCCAAATTTGAAAAAAATTCCTTCAAGCCATTCCTGAGATATCCCGTTCATGACAATGGGACAGACAGACACGACATAATGCCTCTGGCCACGGCTGTCTCCGGCGCACAGGCATAAAAAGTCACTTTGGTGTTTTATGATGGTCTAGCTAGCTTCTGAAAATAATATGCTTAAACACACACACACACACACACACACACACACACACACACTGTGTTAGTAGTTGATGTGCAATAACCTTGTGGAGGGGATGTGAAGTTTGAAGTGGAAAGGAAGATTGGAAAGGTGAGTGAGTGACAGCAAGAGAGAGAGAGAGGTTGAGATATAAAGGAAGAGTGATGGCCAAGGACAGATAGACAGAGTGAAGGGGTGATAAGGAGAGATGGAGCTATCACAGAGGTGACCTACAACAGGCTTCCCTTCACTACTGAGAGCAAGCACTTGTCACACACATACGCACGCACGCACGCATACACACACGACAATGTGTCACTTAACAGGTTGGCAGTATTCATCAGGACTCAATTAGGCTAAACATACTATGGTCTAAGATAAGAGCAATAAATTATGTCCAGTTAAAAAGAATTTAATGAATGAGTCCAACAGGATCCACTCACAATTCAAATAATCTTAAGAACTTTAAACACACCAGGCATTCATTATCATATGTATGCCAGGGCTGCACAATTCTGGCAGACGAAAATATCCCCAGGAATTCAATCCATATTGAATGATTCTCCACCATGTGGTCCAGTTCCAACACAGTGTGGTATGCTCTATATGAGGCAAGGTGGAAAGAAAGGCTGTAGGTATTGGTGTTGGGGTGGTATAGTATACTGGAATGTAGCACGTCTGAATATCATGCAGGAGACTGGAGTTCAGCACCTCTAACTATTAATGTTTATTAATAGTCACTGTAGTCACCATGCACAGATAGTGTCAAAGCCCTTGAGAAAGGCTCTGAACCCCCAGCTGCTCAGGGGACAACAGCTCAGACTGATTTTTACTGAGCAGCTTCCAGGTGTAAATATGTGCAAACTTAAGGGTGAACAGGTCATAGCTGAGAGCTTGTCAGGTAGGCTGATGCAGTGCAGACAGCTGCCGTTATACTTATTTGTGTGGTAGGGTGTCAAGGTTTTGTGGTATTTTTGTGGCTCCAGGTTGAATTTTGTGGCGATACTTTGTGCAGTTCTGTCATTATCGTCATCGAATCCTAAAATGTTCCAAGTAACAGAGAGGGGCCCTATTTTCAGGATAGGCAAAATGTTTCTGTCACAACTAAGATTGGATAATTTTATAGATACTTCCTCACTGTTTTTTCTTCCACTGTTCCATCACTCCCACTCACACCCGTTACAAGTATTTCTGTGCATAGTTCAGTTCGTGTGGTTTTGTCATTCGTCGATACAGTTTACAGTTTGTGTGTATGCTTATGTGTACAGACTGTGTAGAAAAAAGTGTGTGTTTTATATTTTCATACTTCTTCAAAGACAACATTAAGAGTGAGAAAACAGACTCTAAAAAGTAAACACACATTCACGCATGCACACACACACGAACGCACGCACATACGCACACACGCACATACGCACGCACGCACATAAACCGAGGTTCTCATTGCCATAAGCAGTAAAAGCAGGATATTAAGCTCTATTTCAAACCAACAGCACCTCTGCTCCTATGCACCTCTCCTTTGAGGATATTAATCCTCTCCACCTCTCTCTCTTGTCTCTTTCTCCATTCACTCTCCCTTACTCTCTCTCCCTCTCATTCTCTATTTTGGATTGTGTACAACAGCAAAACTGCTCTCCAATTCTGACATCACAGACGGAGGGGCATAAAGCTTAACAACTTCAATTTGAAATGAAGAAGGTGAGAGAGGAGCGGAGAGGAAGTGAAGAGGAGGAGAGAGGACACAGATGAAGACAGACGGCATCCTAGTCACTGAACTGTGTGTTGCATGCGTCTGACTGGAATTAACGTAGCGTAGCAATAGTTATGGCTTTGGTTATGGATTATGGCTAATCCTTTAGCATAGGGAGCAGGTCTTAAAGGTAATTACACGCTACTATTGGATCCAGAGCACAGAAATGGGCCTCTCTTACGTCACGCTTATTAAGATCCAGAAGAAAACTGGCTGCTCTTACATACTGCTGAGACACAGTACAGGTTAACATACTCTGCCAATCTTAATACCATTTTTACTTGTGTGGAAGGTAAAAGAGTATTGTTGCTGATCTCAGCTGTTATTTTGGTTTTGTCATGGAAAGAGGAAAAGCATGGCTTAAGGATACAAAAGAAATCTTTGTTTGTATCTGTAATCATTGTGACTACGAACAAATTTAATCATCAAAAAGCAAAATAGTGAGCTGCTGATTTACACTGGGTAATTAGGTAATTAGCAGCACCACTCAGCTCCCAGTGAATATTACCAACACTCACAGGGAGATGGTGGCATTCATGCTGGACAGTTTTGTTCCTTTTTATTCTAGTCATTTGCCATGCCATACCCACACTTTTTTCCCTTTCTCCTCAAAAAACCCCCCTGACTCTGTCAGCACAATCCAAGTGCCGCCAAGTCTGTTTCTATGCCTTATCTCGAGCATTTAACGGTCCACTCCGTCTGCTTTAACCCAGCGGGAATCATTAACCAGACACACTTCCTCTACCCCTGACAAAACCCTCCAAATCGTTCTGATCACAAGACAGTGTGTGTCTGTGTGTGGTTTTGTCCATGTTCAAATTAGAGGTCGACATAGCCCCTAGAACAACCCTAAAACAAATGACCCATTACCAAGTAGTTGCGCAACAATTAGGTTAGTAGACCGTTGATAGCAGGCAGACCCACCCAAGGAAAGGCTTGGGAAAAGAAAAGATGGACCAGCCATCATGTGTTCTGGCTGGGTAAAATGACATGTAACTTGTAAGAAAATCTTGAGGCCAGTTGTGTAATGGTAAAAAATAGATGATCTGTGTTAAACACTGGTTTAATGTTGCTGATAGTGTATATGAATCAGTGCACCACAGAAAGAGAAAAGTCACAGGTCTCAACATGGAAAAGTGGAAGATCTTAAAACAATAGAGTATGAGACAACACAAAACTTAATTAGTTAATTGTAGAGTATTCATTTTAAAAATGTCACAATTTTGAACAGTGAACATGCTCTACAGAGAGTAGACTGTGAGAAAAATCAACATCCATCACGTTGAAAAACAGGTGAAAAACGGCAGTGGAAAAAACTATTATCAGTGGCATTTGTGTCTGGAAAAAAAAGAAACTGACATTCAACATTTTCTTTTCCACTCTAATTGTTCTTTGTTCGACTCACTTTAGTCTCTTTTATACAAACTCCTAATGGCTCATGAGTCTGTAACAGCACTTAGTCAGGTCTCACCAAAAGCTGTTTAGCAAAGTTTAAAGCTGCCGTGATGTTTTCTGATCAATACCTGGCCATAGCTCAAATCACACGTCAAGAGCCATTACTGCATACACCGCACACTCTCTACCAGAGTGCACCAACGCACACACACATACAGACATGTACATTTTCATGAGCTTAGACAGTGTTTTTGATCAATACCTGGCTATAGATCAAACACCTTTTTCAGTTTATGGCTAACCTTTCCCAAGGCTCATTTCAGGCGCACACAGAATAACTCATGTCTTACTTGAGACTGCTGCTTTGACTGCGTCTATGAAATTGATAAGTGCTCTTAAATGCAAAATGACAGTTTAAGAACCTTGTTTTTGTACCGCTGCGCAGTCAGAATGTCTCATAAAAACACAAAGCGCTTTTCTCCAGGAGGTGACTTCATAGTCAGAGCCAGAGAGAAAAATACACAATAGACCAAACGAGGAGCTGACGACTTGAAACTGCGTGAGAGTTCTTCTTTAAAGGATAATTTGTCCAAATGCATCAAGGGAAAACTGTGTGCTGGGAAAATTATTTTCCCCTCATATTTTACATTATACGTAGAATACAGGAAGTAGATGAGTTTCTTTCACTACAAATATTTAATCTACCTGAATATTGCTGACTTTACAATTTGCTTGATTGTTTCGGGAACACACTAACAATCTTAGTTTAGCTTAAATACAATTAGCCAAGAATCTCATTGAGGAAACTTTTTTTAAATCAAATCACTGTGCAAAGAAAAATAACTTTTTTTCTTCGTATGGCATATTACTTCAACGTCTGCCTCAGCAAACAGACAGGAGCTTACATTTCTGCCCATGTGCCTTTTATTGCTTTCTCTAACAGTGGGTCAGTGTATAATGTGCGTCATTTTGCTTAAAGATCACAGTTACTAAATCCCACAAACTGCTTCCCTACTTAGCCTATCATCAAATCTGTATTGGAAACCTGCAACACAACAACCTGTGCCCTGCATGCAAGTCTCCCCCAAGTTGTTTATGTGTGAATGTCTCTAGGGTCTTTTCTCATCATTGATTCAATTCCCCCGTCTCTTACTTTGCTCATCCTCTCATCTCTTACTTCCTCTTCTCACAGTCTCCTGTCGCTCATCCTGCCCCCCCTCCCTCTCCTGCCTCTGCCCCTCTTCCTTCCCTCCAGTATTAGCTTTACCCTCATCCTCTCTCCCTTCCCCCCACCTCTGTCTTCTCCTCCTCCTGTTCCCCACTATAGGATGTTCCTGTGTTCAGGGTCACTGTCAACTCCTTAGTAGCTCTGTTGACCTTTAACCTCTTTACGACTGGGGTCAGCGCCTGTCGCCATGGTGTTTAACATCCCAGTGTGAGGCCATCCGTGTACATGGGTATGGTGTACAATTCAAACATGCGCATACGCATTATTCATAATGTCAGAGGCTTGTGACAGTGACCTTTTACGTTCACTTAAATCTTCCGCTCAGGTTACCAGCCAAGACAAACAGTCAGAACATCCAAACCTCCCTGACTGTCTGCTTCAACATCTTTTACTCATTCTTTTACCCAAGCTCCCTCCCTGACCGTTTCATTTTTGCCCTTCTTCCTCTGTTGGCCAGCCTCCCCTCCCATCTCCCTGTGGTCTAAACAGGTCTCTTTCGTTTTGGATGTTTGCCTCTCTGTGACTTTCAACTGCAGGCTATTGAGTTACACAACCACAATAGAAAGACATCCCACAATGACAATTATCCTGTGAAGCGATGGCTGTAACCCTGTGCCTGGGAACCAAAGAGGAACATTTATGAAAACTGCTCTTCCCGCTGAAATAAAGGGCTCAGTGGCAGCATAAACTAAACAGACCAATTTCAGCTTTTTGCAGTTCTAAGTTAATAGCCTCGATTTTAAATCAAGTAAACATGTGGTGAGTTTCTCTTTTGCCTCCTGAGGGTAATGTTTAGATGCATTTCCATTTTCTAATATATTCACATGTGGAATCTAATAAAGGAATCACACACATGAATTTCACTTTTTAACTTTTAAACTCAAAGAAAATGTATATCTTTAATCAAGCAATTTATACACAAAATGCTTGTTGGTTTACAAAGTATTATGGCTGTTTAATGATATCATCCCCCAGGTGGGTCATCTACTCTGGTTTTAAACATGTTTTTGAGTTGATAGATATGCAATGAGATATGTCTCAGTTTTAATCAGTGCAGCTGGCTACAGCGGGTTGGTTAACAACACCCTTGCTTTTTTATATCATCCAATTTTTTTCTTTTCATTTTTGCATGTAAAGTACATGATTGTGTACTGGGAAGTGTGTGTCTGTTAGTGCACATTAGCACTGTGGCTGACCACATCCAAGGTATACACTGACAGAGAACGCACAGCTGTTGCTAATGTCCTGCTTTTGTTGCATCACTGGGGTAAAAAAGTGTTTGTCTTGAGTGTTATTATGTGCACTTTTTACAGTACGTTTGTGTGTGTGCGCGTGTGTTTCGGCGTGCATGCAGTATGCCCATGCTTACTTTTTGTCTGTGTGTATTTGCACTTGGCTCTAAGAGTGTACGCATGCATTTCCAGAGGGAGTGGTTGAGCTTGGGGAGGCCAAACACTCAATGGGCAAACGATACAAGTCCTCCACTCCTCCTCCATAAATTACCAGCTCATTACAGTAATGCAACCCATTTAGAATAGGAAGGAGGTGGGGGAGGAAAAAAGAGACAGATGTAAGACAGGATAGCAGAAAAAAGTGTTTGGGGGTAACACGATGCATAAGAGGTGCAAGAGATGAAGTATAAATGTCAAGAAAGAAAATGGGGTGAGAACAGGGGGAGGAAAAAAGTGTGTGGAGGAGGGGAGGGAAAATAAGAAGGAGGAGGAGGAGAAGAGAATGATGGAGAAAACAGGGTAGGAGGAGGAGGAAAAAACAGAGGATTTGCTGTGACGTGTTTAAGGAGCTTTTCAATCTCAACAGAAGTGCTTTTCATTAGGTTAAAATCTATCATCTATGCTGCTGCGGGGAAAAAAAACAATGGGGAAATATTAATATAGATAGTGGCTACAGTAGGAGACAGAGATATAGACCCAGACAGAGCGAGAGAGTGGAGGGCAGAGAGGGAGGAGGGGAATGTGAGAGAGAGGGGGAGAAAGAGAGAAAGAGAGAGAGAGAGAGAGAGAGAGAGAGAGAGAGAGAGAGAATGGGATGAGATGTAACAGTTGTAATTGAATAGTGAACTAGAGAGGGCCTGAGTGCAAGCACTGATTAATACAATTCAAATTGATTGTCTCCTAGTAGCTGTGAGAACATCTCATTCTGACTTTCATATTTGAATGTTCAGCATGTTCTCTGCGTGCATGAGTGAGTGTGAGTGTGTGAGAGAGAGAGAGAGAGAGTGTGTGTGTGTGTGTGTGTGTGTGTGTGTGTGTGTGTGTATGTAACAGAGAACCGTCTGAGGGGTAGGGAGATAGAGAGTGCCCTCTAGTGCTAGCTGCTTCTTTTACCCCACCTATATATGGTGATATTGTCTTGGTTTATGTCCTTTTGTTAAGTTTCCCGTGTTTTGCATTATTCTCAGTGGTTGTCTACACACAGTAAGTGTTGTTGGCTTCATCTCGCTTTTAGGAAAAGCCATCTGCTGCCTTTTATTTTTAACAAGTATATATATATATATATAAAAAAACATCTTCCATAAGCTTGAAAATTACCTACTACCCACGCTTGATATCCCATCACAGTAAACACGAAGTCTTAATTATGTTTGGTCGGCATAGTCCGCTTACTGTCAATCAGTTGCAGAGATCTGCAAAAAGAAATACACGTCCAAGTCTTTTCACTCATTGTTTGGATGTATAGGGCAACAGTTACCTTCAGGCTGCAAAGTATTTTAAAAGAAGAAAAATTGGACAATTATAAAAATCTAATAACATACAGGACTAAAAATGTAGTATATGTAGACGACAATAAATGTGTTTTCCATTTGCTGTTTACTTGCTGTTTCATTTCTCTCTATACATATTACAAAAACAAAGGAGAGCAGGAGAAGCAGTACACACTCATATAGATGAGAGTGAAGATCGCTGAGGGCGAAGACTCGAGTTTCATTTGCACCTCAGGAGAAACGGAGAAGGATTTATAGTTGGGGTGTGAAACAATCATTCACGTTAGCAAGTCAGGCCTTGCGTTCAATTAGCAAAAGCTTGTGTCTCACACTGATTCCCTCCGCCTGTGAGCCAGAAAATCCAGTCAGCGTTGTGAACACAGAAAGCTCAAGCTTTTCTACTAAGACCCCCCGCAATTCACCGCTATTCTACCTGCTTGCCAACAGTGGGCGGCCATTTAGACATCTGCCGAAAACCACAATTTTCAGAAATGGTACTAATTCTGGCTGGTAAGGTATGTCCTTGAAAAACCCCAGGAAAAGGAGGAAGCTGAGTGGAAAAGGAGAAAAAAAGAAATAGAGAATAGGCTGCTCAGTAATGTTGCTTGTATGTACTTTTCTGTCTCCATGTCCTCATTCAGGATGTCCCAGGCGACCAGGGGAGAAATATTTGTATCAGTGCTGTACTCTGAAGAGGCATTGCAATCATGACCAGATCAGTGCCTTCTAGTTTCATTTGAAGTGGCTGAAGTTTTAAAAAAAAAATTGAAAATTATTTTACTTTTAATTATCTAAAAAAAATGAAGGTAACCCTGGGACTTTAAAGCCTATGTTAGTTCTGAGATAGCCATGTTGGGTGCTCTAAATAATCAGATGCATTATAAAGAGAGATGAAATGATCCTCACTTCACTTGAGAGATTTTGGTCATTTTATTCCCTCTAATATGAAATCTGACAACCTGTTTAGTTTAGTGTGTAGTACAACACTGCTCTACTCTTTTGTTTACAGATCATCAATCCATGCATTTAAATGTGAAACCCAAATTAACCCAGAACACACTAACATTTCTTCTCTCTCTCTCACACACACACACACACACACACACACACACACACACACACACACACACACACACACCCACACATATTTTCCCCTTTCTCTTTCAACACAGCACATTATTTGTGAGAAATATTCTCTTATTCATAAAGCGACAGTGCCCAGGGACAATTATTGTATTTTATAGCCACTTCATACAAGAGATGGGGACAAAGCAGTCTGTTGTTGCTGGACAGCAGGAACCTATTTTTCCAACAGGCCTCCTACACTGCAGATTGTAGTATGCACTTTATTTCCCTTTTACTGGAAGTACTTCATGCTTATTGATTGAAAAAGCTATATTATCATTATTAGGATTATTATTATTAATATTAAACCTGAACAGGAGATACAGCCTTTGCAAAAGCTGTATATAAATAAACAGTCCAAAACCTCCAAAAGTGTGTGGTTTCCCACATATTATCGCCCTGTATCCTTGAAGAGACCCCTACAGACAGGAATGAACGGCTACATGTTAAATATAAGAAAACGCTTGGAGGTCAGGTGTCAAGTAGCTAACAAGCTGTGAGAGTGTGCAAGGTATTGATCCAGGCAGCTGATCAAACCCTTAATTTATTATGGAGAACGGAGGAGAGGCCAAAGGTCCACGCATATGAATGATTTAGAGACCAACCGTCTGTACAGTATGTGTGAAGTATGTGCGTGTGTGTGTGTGTGTGTGTGTGTGTGTGTACGTGTGTATGTGTGTGTGAGTGTGCGCGCCTGTAGAAAAACGAAGCAAAGAAAAAAAGAACCATCTGCTTAACAAAACTACAGTAACGCACTGAGAAACTTGGAGAAACTATAAATCTAAAGTATCTGGACAAATTGTGGGCACCCACATGACAACCTCTAAAACCAGATGGAAAAGGGGGGTCTTTGAGTTTTTCTCATCTGCTCCTGTCAGACTTTTATCTTAAGCTTTTATACTGAAATCTGCCCCGTACTTCCAAAGCAGCTTTTGTGTACAGTTTACCTGGTAATACAACATGCAATATATGTAGTAAAACAACTACATGCACCGCTAGATTTGATGGTCTAACCTCCAAACACTGTTTGCATTAAAAAAAGAGATAAATCTTATATTTAATGAATACAAACTTCCTCACCTCACCTTCCTGAACCCTCATAACTCCCACACTCCCCATTTTACACTTAACTCTTGTCAGTCCTGAAGCTCAGAAAAGAAAAGGCTTAGCTAATGTGTACTCTCGACCAGTTTGCAATGTTGGATGAACTGCTGCTCAATAGAACATAATGGCCAATTACCCAGCATGTTCACTAATGGCCCACAGTAACTGGCTGGAATATGGGGGCGGGAGGTGGATTATTTAGCAAAACAATGTTTTCCCATCTGGAGTTACGTTGAACAGACGTAGGCAGTTTGGGGAATTGGGACACTGTAGCCTGCTCAGGTAAGGTTGACTCGTTCATCAAACTAAAGCTGTAGACATTAAAAAGACAAAGGTATGCTCACATTTTGCAGCATCATGCCTCAGAGCCCCAACACGCAGGAGAGAAAAATTTTGTTATGCAGTTCTGCAATATGCTGAAATCTTGCAGAATCTACAAGCACTTTGCTGTACTTCAGTATTATATTTCTGTACTTTAGCTATTCTTAATATTTTTTCTACCGTGCTAAAGAGAAGGGATGAGAATATGTGAGATTTGACATTTTACAAACTGATTTTGATTCTTGGGGACACAATTAGATGCTAAATCAGTTGTCAATTTCAAATCAATACTTTATTGGATACTAATGCTACTTTATCTATGCAAGTTTTTTTTTACTTTTTTTTTTACTATATTATGTTGAAAATCTGTGATTTGATGCAGAACTGTTAAATTGAAAACTGAAAGTAATTTTCAAACAACGAAACAAATGCTTATTCACTCAGACACCTCTTTGCTTTATTCATTAGACAGTAACCTTGATCAGTGCCAGTCGGCTTGATAACAGGTTACCTTGACTGCATTAACCCCTGCTATTTTTCATGGTGCAATGGACTGACATAAGAGTAGAATCATCCTGTGTTAATGTGAAGCACGCTGCAGTAAGAGCCTGATAATCAGAGTCTTGGGATAGTTACATTTACTTTGTTTCTTCTTTTGCAAACTATATCATAGTTTGCAGGCAGGGTGCACTTAGTTTTGCTTCCCTTCAGCAAAGCCTCGAGTAATGTTTTATTTATTTTTTCGAGGGAGCTTTTCCTTATCTAAATTGACGGTCTAAGGATAAAGGCTGTCATAGATTGGACGAATTAAGGTTGTTATTTTATATTTACACTTAAACTTACATAACTAAGCAGGGTTTGCTAGTATGCAACTACAGTTTTCAAACGTTTGTGACCTGTTGAACAAAGGGAGACTCTTAATAGTGGATGTAAGCATTTTATATGCTTGCTGCAAGGTACTAGAATGATGAGTGATGGAAGGATGGTCATCTTGTCACTTGCAATTTTGAGAATTCTCCACATTAATTGTATGTAAGGAGTAAAAAAAAAAAAAAAATCATGTGAATCCAAAGGAATTGCAACACTCCTCTTATTTACATGAAGACGTATTGGTTGGACTAAAATCACTTCTTTAAAATCACTTATCTCAATGATTTGTAGTGCTACCAATGCTTGATGCTGAAAATGTTTTTGGCAGAGGCTGCACAAAGTCTGATATAGCTATTATTTATTCTTTTCATCTGAACTTCCTCCCACATGTTGTTTATACACATGCACTCTTGCAGCTGATGCCTGCTCACAAGTGAACACAGACACAAGCGTACCAACAGCCAAGACCAGCTACGCACACACACCTTCTGTAGAACCTGTTCACCCCTGGTATCTCCCTTCACAATCACCTCCACAGCAATTAATCAAAACTCGTTCTTTTTCTTCCACGAGTTAAGCCTGTCACACTTACCTCTTACTCTTTCATCATCCCTTGCTTCTTAAAGAGCCACGTGGCGGACAATATGAGCCCTTCGGGGGCGGCGATATGACACAACGTCGACAGAAAGTAGCGGCCGTGGTTTAAATCATACTGACGTGCAGATTTATCACTGTTTAACTTGTCCAAAGTGTCTCCTCTAGTTGGTGCAGATCTGACTGTGTGAGCTGGTTGGCTTTCCTCGGGGAGGACCCTGAGTCCCAGCCAAGCCCAGCTCAGTTCTGCTCAGCTCAGTTCAACAGCCAGTCGCTGCTACAACCGACATAACGCAGGTTCAGTTCACAAAAGGTCTTTTTCACTGTCAATACCTCTGGAGGTCAAGTTGTTGAGCTTGACCCCGGCTCCATCACAATCACGATCATATTCGTAAGAATGATATATGAAGTAAAATATTTGGTGGACAGTCTTTTTTACCCACTTTAACAATGATTTAATGTAAGAAATCTGAGTTACTGTTATAAGTTATTAGTGGTGGAAGAAGATTATACCCTATACCCATCGTTTGGGGCATTGTCCAAAGGCAACCAGGGAAATGCAGGGAATCAATATCTTAAATGCAGGCAAGTAAAATTTAAAGTGGATACAACAAAAAAAAAGGATTAATTTTAATGAATTTGAAAAAATATATATATTTATTTAACGGTACAAAGCTACATTTTGTTCTATTCATATCCCCTTTTTGTAATTTCCAACACTTCTTTCCTTTTTGCCCTTTAAGCTTACTGACAATGCATTTAATTCTGTCCACAAAAAGTGAAATTATTTACTATAAAAAAAGGTGTCATTCATTGTCATATAAATTGTTCATATAATATTTTATAATATTTGGTATTACTCATTAACTAACTGTTCAGAGGCTGATTAGAGGCTTCTAAACTCTAAACCCTCTTGTCTAGCTTACCTGTTTTGTCATTATCCTTTCAACTAAAACAATATTGTGTCTGTAATGACCTGGTTCATTACAGTGTCTTTCTGCACACTGTATTCATGACATTATAAGGCAATGTCTTTTATGCTTGTGTTTCGAGCTACAAAGAGCTCCAGATAACATCGCTGTTAGTCCCCTGACAATCATGCATAATTCATCAAGAATGAGGGGCACATTTTACAAACACACACACGCACACGCATTTACTGTACATGTGAGCTCCCATGCACATATGTATAAGTACCGCCATGCTCCACTCTAACTGTGCATGATGGATGTGATGGCAAACTGGATCACACAGGACCAGACATAAGAGACTGGTGGAAGGAACAGTGGAGGGAAAGAAAGCAGGGAAGGAATAATGAAATGAAAGTAGTAAACCAGGCCCTGATGAGTGACAAAAGGCAGGACAGATACAGGGTCATACATGCCAGGGTGGTCTTGATTGAGCAAATTGCAAAAAAAAAAAAAAAAAAAACATTTTATATTGTAAATTTGCAAATTTTCTTCACTGATCAACTGGTTCTTAACATTTCTCTTTCCTTTTTCCCCAGGGCTTGGTCAATCCATGCACATTTGGAAATGTTACTGGTAAGAAGCATTCATTTCCACCATTTTGACAAAGGCAGACAAGTTGTTTCAGATGCTCTGGTGGCAAGTTCCTCTATCCCTGTCAGCAATCAATGCAATTGATCAAAGTGGAGACATGCATCATTCTATCATGTTTAATCAAGATCTAGCGAATGGTGTCTGAGATATTGCAAGTGACGGATGGATAAACAAACAACCAGATGGAGACCAATTCACAGTCCAAGATAGAAAGGGCTATTTGCCCACAAATACAGAGAAAAATGTGCATAGGCACAGTGAACCTTAGAGCGGCGAGAGAGCAATTCAGAGATGGAAGGCAGCTGTGAAGGGAGGGGGAGAGAAGGTAAGCAGCCTTGTTGCACGAGGCGACAGGGGGTCTGCCTTTAGATGGATGGGTCCCAGCTATTGATAAGGTCAGACCTCATTTGCGCCAGACCTTTTACATTTTGCGAAATGTTGGCCTAGGCATTGGATTGTCAGAAGCAATTCGTCCCTGTGAAAAATGGACTGGCTCATAGAAAACTGTGACTCCATCGTAAAAGCATGAGGCCCTGGCGCTGTGCTGCTACTGTAACTCGTCATAGTAAAGCCTCCGAGCCCAGCCTCTGCTTATTTTAAACCTCCACAATGCTGCTGTCTACAGTCAGGCCAACTTTAGTTTCTTTCCCTCCTCTTCCACATCATAGCAACTGAAAAACCATCGTCTCGATGTCATGATTTTTCTAGCGCTTATTTTCGTCGACATCGCAGGTTGTCATTTTGGCACTTTTCTTCAGAGACCATTCTCAGGTTCAACCCACTGTTTTTTTTCTCTCTCAACTCATCTGCTTTCTGTTGCTGTCCTCTTATTCTCTGATTATGGCACAGAAACGGTGTGTAGCTGTATGTAAGCCCATTCATGTGGGTATTTAAGTGTGACATCCCTTTCTCTATTGAGATCTGTGTCATAATGTAACAAGTGATTGCATATTATCCCACCAGGGACAAAGGAACATATAGGGAGAAAAAAGGAGTGTGCAATCAGAGAAGTGGAGTGTATAGTCAAAGGGATGGCCTCAGTATACATATCATTTAACCCTCATTGACCCAAAGCCTGTCATCGTTCATGTGTTAAACGAAGGTCAACTACCACCACTGATGAAAAGCCCCACTTACAAAATATCCCATATTTTGTTTAGACAAGTATTTTACAGTATACACACGTTATTTTTCAGATTTTAATAAGATTAATATAACTCATTATTCTTACAGGGTTTTCAATTACATAACTTAAAGCAACTATGAAAATAAGGGCTTTCCTTTTAAGCAAATTTTCAATCTATTTCTTTCATACAGCCTGTGTAGCCTGTATGACAAAGCTACGCCTAAATGGTAATTCATTTACTGGTGGAGGGAAACATTCAAGGCCCATTAATTTATGCAGTAGATGCTTATATCAGCGTAAAGCACATTTCCTAGACTGTCCAGCACACATTTCAGATGAGCCCGGCATCTAATTTGTTTAAAAACCAGCCGATCCATGTCAGCTTTTAATGTAAAATACAACCACTTTTGATTAAATTGGACTTTGTGCACCACAAACAACCTCATATTTCAAAGAGTATAGGAATTCACTTTATTTCTCTTTTTTTTCATCCGTTTATCATTAAAGTACATAAAAAGCTGACCCCTCCTACTCCTTTGAACAAGGACGTATAACTTGAGTCCAGAGGACTGTAACTCCCTACACTAAGACACCAACCTGGCAGAGCTCCAAGGCACAGTAAAAACAGCTTCCATAAAATAACGCTATCATCAGTGTTTCAGATATGCAATTCAATTGCATCTCATCAGCCCACTGGTCACTTCCATAAAAGACTGCTGTCTGCACTATAGCTTGAGTTCAGGGTTTATTCAGCAGCATTTCTGAGGAGTTTAAGACACAACAGATCAACTGACTTCACATAAGAAAATCCAGCCGTGCAGTGCACTGAGCATCCACTCACTAACAAGGTGACTAAGGGGTTGGCCAGGCTTTGACTGGAGGACATTTCAACCATATCCACCTTAATCAAAACTACAGATGTACTTTAGACTCTAATATGCCTATTTCCAAAATATGCAGCAGCAGCAGCACAGAGCTGTAACGGTACATTGTCACAGATCAAAGCAGTAGCAGCAAACTGGAGGTAATGAGAGGGCCGCATGTTAAAAAACACGGAGCACTGTAATGAGTTCTACAAAACAGATGAAAATGCTAGGGGCACCAGTGTTGTCTTTGATGCTGTATAGAGCGAGGTGTCTTGCCAGGTAGAGGAAAGTAACTCCTGTAATCCCATCCACTATAGGCTGCAAACAGCTAGCGTGACTGAGGCTGATACAGACCTGAGGCTGATTGACATAACAGGCCAGATCGGTGTGTCTGCACAACCTGGCCTCCCCATGTTTACATTGGAACTCACTCACCATTAGTCATAAGGGGCGAAAGGAAGAACCAAATCGAGCGAGACGGCACTGTCATGGATGCATGCAAGCATCATATGCACATGTATAAATATGTATTTTTTAAATTCGTTGTAAAAATCTCATTCCTGACAAGAGCCAAAACACAAAATAAAGCCTCAGTGTTTTACATTCATGGTTTTGCTGTGAGGTATAAATCACCACCACATCGGTATAGGGTTTACACCCCATTAAACAAACCGTTTGTTTGTTGTAGCTAGCGGAGGCAAAGTTTTATCGCCATGCTAAGGTAGTAACTGCAAGCTACATAAAGTACCTGGTTGGCCAGGAAAAACGAAAGAGGCCTTATCATAGAGAGGGCCAGCAAACCCCTCTGGTTTTAACACTCTACCCTTTGGCTCACACATTTCATGAAACCTGTATTAAAAATGCAAATACAAGCGATGGAAAGAAAGAGTAAATCACATCCAGAAAAACAACTGCCATCTAGGTAACCACATACAGCTGTTCTTCCCGGCATGTGAAGTTAATCGAGCAGGAAAATGTGGGAGACAGTCATGGACCAAATTCCAGCCCTGTAAGCTTTTCATGTCAGATCACATTATTGTAAACTGATGATGAAAAATGCTTCATCATCATGATTTTTAAGCAACCCAAGCTGAATTCAAGCAGTACAATTACATTTTCTTTCAGTATGAAATGCTCTGAAAGAAGTTCAATAACTATATGAAAGTTGCCCGAGGACACAAAAAATCGCAGTCAGTTAAAATTCCAGGTGCAACACAGTGAGATTCCTCTGTGCCTTCTGCAGTTTCCTATGGGAGTGATATCATAAACTTGCAGTGCACGTATTATACCCCTGATTCTCACTGGCCATGACGATAATATTGTCTTCTCCCACATCTCCCTTTCCAGGCTAATAGCCTGCTAGCTCTAGCTTAGGTGGCTGGCCGACCCTGACTGCTGCCATATCAGGCAGAGACCTCTGAGCTGAAATCAATAGTCAGAGCTGAGGGTAGAGCTTGTTTGTCACCCTGTCCCTGGTCCGTCAGTCACCATCCTCCATGTCCTCCTGCAGCCACGTAACCTGGCTGATGCGCTGTCCACAAAAGAGCCTTTGGAGTGACAAAATGTTGAATAATTTTCGATTGGGATGCTGCTAATTGCAAAATACATAAGCTCAGATGTTTGGCAAGAGAGTTAGGCTGTAAGATCTGTGGACGTAACTTAGCAGGTGTTTCTATACAACGTGGTAGGGACTATAATATCTTGTCCAAGGCGGCCATTTTTCACATCCATTTATGATTACATTAATATATTTATTCACCATAACATACCATTAACGACACATTAGCAATCAACCAGTTGTTAAGTAATAAAAATCAGACATACCAGGACAGGATAAAAGTACATGTCTCATAATCTCTTATATAACACAACACCAGATCAGTCATACCTAGCAAATCATCTTGCAAAAAAACACAAATAAATTATTCAGTTAAGACATATTGTACTATTCACTTGTAAATGAAAATAAAGAAATCCATTCATAATTTTTCATCAGAAAAATTATAACCATTGGCCTATAACCATAGCTCTAAGTAGAAGTGTAGCCAGTGAACATGGTTCTATAGGATTAGCAAAACATCTATTACACAGTACACCAATTAACTTAAAACTTGCATTCACATGCTCTGGCAACCACGGTGGTCCTAATCAACCCTATGAAAGCTTTGTTATTAAAAGGTCAAGGATCATCCCACTTGTGATGGTTGTGTAAGACATACATGTAACACACCAACATGGCAGGTCTCCACCACGACACACATCTCACACCCACAGATGGTGCTCACAGGTTCTGGGTAAAATGCGCCAACTTTTGCCAGTCCGTCCAGCCAGCGTTCTGACCAGGGCAAAATATGCAACTAGAAAAACCTATGAACAAAAACCTACCAGCTAAATTCAATGGCCAGATAATACACTTTCACAAGGAACACCCTTTTTTTGTTCTTTCTAAAACTCCTCACTTTGTACTGCAATTGGCCAGTTCTTCAAAAGTAAAAGTTAATTTATATAAAGAAAAGGGAAGTTGACAGTGTGGCACCTCTTTTTAAGTTGACTTTAACCTTAAACGTCATGAAGTAGTTGCAAAACAGAGACAGCAGGTTCCTACGGAAACTCATTGGTCCTTAAAGGTATTTCAGGGTGGCTGCAGTCATTTTGAAAGAATTGATAAAAGCTAAAAAAAAAGACACTGCCCAACAGCTTCAACAGCTCGTTTGAAAGGGTGTCAAGAACTAGCAGCAACTCCACTTATCATTGGATGTTGGCACCTCACTCCCTGTAGGAAATGCCTCAGCAGAGGGTGGTTGAAAACCAATCTCTCCCCAAACCCCATATTAGAACAGATTTCTGGAACATGGCAATTGATAGTGGAATGTGACAGACTTCTCTTTAATAAATGCAGCACAAAAGAGAGCACAGATCCAATGGAATCAAGTCCTCTCTCCTCCAGGAACCACTGAAACCTCTCTGTAGGTAATGTTTCATTTGCCTGTCTTAGATTAACTCAGTTGGGGATGGTCCTTGATGTGCCTACCAGTCCCTCTCCAGGTACAAGCCTTGAGAAACTGTCCCATGTAAGGCACTGCAACTTTAACACAGTTCATCTGAGAAAAAATGTCCTTGATATTTAAGGATTGATCGAGGCAACTAGTAGTAGCCGACTCCACTGTGGTTCTCACACTGGAGGCAAGGGCAGAGGGCAAATGGTGCCGGGAGTGTTAGAATACACTCTTTTGTGACTTCTGAAGGTCAACCAAGCCATAAAAATACATTCTGTGGACCTGAGGGTACAGGGAGAAATTTTGTTATTTTTAGATGACAATGGGTAAGTAAGGCTGAAATATAGTTGTCTAGCTTGGATAGAGCATGATCTTATTTTCCAGGCATCGTATGAATGCAATTATCACCCTCTACTAAGTAAGTTGGTGGCCATTCTTAAGGTTCGTTCAATACAACCACAAGATAATTGTGCAGTCTGTGAAGATGTTAGCTGAAGTTAGCTTCAAACTGATGCACCAACTGCACATATGGGGCATTATGGGGTGGGCTGTGGGTCATCCACCAATCACCAGTCAGCGGTTCAATTCCCGGCTCCTCCAGTCCTTTGTTCGAAGTATCCTTGGGAAAGATACTGAACTCCAAATTATCCCTGATGTACCGTTGGTGTACAAATGTGCATGTACATGTGTTACGGCCGTGGCTGTATTCGGGGGACCTTTGTCTTTCCCTGTGTATGTGTGTGTGTGTTTGTGGTTGTGTTGTGTCCTGTCTCGGTCGCCTATTGTTGCAGTCTGACCCTGCGAGAGGGGATGCCCGTGACGTCACCGGGATTTCCTGGGAGTGTTCCGCCTTTTTCGCCGCACCTTCGATGCTCCAGCTGCAAGCCATCTCCCTTGATCAGCTGGGCCCGCCCCTCGTCTCCACCCCGAGTATAAAAAATTGTCATTCGGTTGTTCGTGGCGATCTGTGTTGCCCGTATGCAGACTCGCCTCCGCGCTGTGTACCTGCGCTTGTGTGATTGTGATAATTAATGTGAGCCGAGTGAAACAATGTGAAGAGCTAAGGTTGTGTGTTTTTGGTTTGCTAGCGTAAAGTCAAGTGCAGCTTTGTTTGAGATCTGGTGTTTTGTTGTTTTGTTTTTCTTTTGTTGTGGGTGACTGTGGCTTCCATTGTAAAATGCTTTGAGTGGTCGATAAGACTAGAAAAGCGCTTTATAATTGAAGTCCATTTACCATCATGTGTGTTTGTGTTGCAGTTCAGCCTCTGACTGATCTCGCAACTCACAAGGATTTCCTCCAGTTCCTCTGCTTTTTCGTCTCGTCCCTGTGTGTCTATGAAACAAATTTATTTTTTCACTAACACCTGCTTGCGCCCACTCATGTTTGTCCAATGACTCTGTGTGCGGCTCACCACCTCTAAAATTTACCTCATGTTTTATCTGAACACACATGTAGGAGTAGACTAGATTTGTTGAAATGAGTGGGATGAGTTAAAAAAAGATACAGAGCCTCATTAGAGGGCAAAGCGTTTGTGAAATCAAACTGAGATGTCAGGTCAGTTGATAATTTTACAAGTAAGCCCCTGCTGCTCTGACAGAAGTGATGTGACTTTAAAATCGTTGCTATTGTAGTGGGTTTCGCTTTATATCATACACACAGCTGCAGTCAAGCGTTTTAAACCATAACCTTTCACCCCTGCTGTTACATAAAAGCCACGTTAGACTGTCATATATGTTTTATGAATTTCTACAAGCTTTTTATGGATCTGAGTTCTGAAGACAGAAAAAAATTTGAGAGCTGTAGTGAAATGTTCATTAAAACTTGACTTTGGATACTCCCAACACTGAATCATCTGAGTCGTTTCAGCGTATGTGTTTCTGTCACACACACACACACACACACACACACACACACACACACACACACACACACACACACACACCCAAACGACATTCACGTTCATACACATACACACAAACACACACACACAGGAACTTGCAATGCTGCCTCTACTCAGAGCATATGGTGGATATTTAATATATTTTCCAAATGTCAGGGAAGCCTGTTCACAAGTGTCACCACCAAGTCCCTGCTGGGATTTAAGAAAAAAAAAAATGAAAAAAAAAAAAAGCAGAGTGAGCCAAATGAAACCAAATGCAGAGCTCGTTCAGATACTAAACGACTCTTGATCTCACCATTTGAAGGAAACTATTAACGGAAACAAGTCTGCAAGAAGTGGGAAAAAATATACATATTGATATGAACAACAAATATGAATAACATGAAAAGTAAGCCCTTAAAGGTTTTTTCCGTATTGCCAAGCACTTCACTGCACACACACACACACATACGCACACACGCACAAATGCACATGCACATGCACACTCTTTGCATGCACATAACATGAACATTCCATTCATTGAGCCTCCAATTTCTCCAGCCACAAGAAACGTTTCAATAAAGTCTCTTAATTAACATGCACACCGATTAGAATGTCATGTTTCAGAATGGGCAGCAATCTGTCTTCCTGTCACTCCCTCACATGCACACACACATACGAGCCTCCCAGCCAGTGACTTAATGGCTTTTTTCACCTGCACTTAGCAGTGGACTACTGCCTGTGAATAATAAGTGGGAAGAAAGAGTAAAAAACATGAGAGGGGGAGTAGGAGTGAGAGCGAGAAAGAGATGCATTTCATGGTTTGACTGTCAATGCAAATGCCATATTCTATTGAGCATTTCATATTTCTGCCCCTATTTCCTCTAATTCTACTTTATTGATGCATGTACTGGGAGTCTTCTCTCTGCAAACAGCCAGGACTGATATTAATGGATGTTGTCTACGTAGGCCTGCTATAATTGACTGAACAGTGGTGAAAAATGGAGGCAGACACTGAAAACTCCATCACAACCATTCTGACTTAGCCACAGACGCATGAGCACAACCCACTTTCAATGTATTTTCTCTATACACGATACAGCCGGCTTCACTCGACTCCAATACGACATAATGCCTTTTCTCTGGCTATGTTGAAGGCTGTAGAAGAAAGAAAGCCCGTGTGCGTCCGTGTATTTGTGAGTATGCATGTCTACACCCATTGTATTAGCCAGAAGCCAAGACCACTCAGACACCTCTGATTGTACTCAGAGGAGTGGAGAAATAGGTGTTGATAAAAATGCGTCTTATGCCACTATGGAGACGCGTTTGCTGCATTCCAATGGGGCTGCTTTGTTGAGCACCTGCGGCACAGTGCAGTCATACAGAGTGGAGAGACACTCAAAACAATCGGTGGGCCCCTGGGTCTCACACACATAATCTTTGGAGACTAAACAGGAAAACACACATCCACAATTACAGCTAAGAAGCGCAGTTTCATTGTCATTAGTGCTAGAAATACACTGCTGTGGCTCATCTGCGCTTGCGTGTGACTGCACATGTAATGTTACAGCTGCAAAACACACCACACTGTTTTCATACAACAGCTACACTTTCCATCCCATAAACTGTGTCGAGACTGCAGATTGGAAAAAAAAAAAAACAATCAACAATGTCACAGCCTATGACCAAACAATAAACAGAAAAACACAGAGCTAATGTTTACCTGCGCTCCCCAGGGCCTGTCTTTTGGCATGAGGCAGGATCCCTATTGCCATTTCGGTGAGCATATCGCTGTAGAAGCCTATGCATCTGTGTGGGTGTGTGTTTATGTAAAATCTCCCATGAGGTATAATATAGACTAATAAGAAGTAATAAAGGTAATGTTGACCTTGTAACAGCTGGTTTCCTGCCACGCCGAGGGCTTGAAAGGCTGTCTTTGTGCGATACAGTGTGCTATTTAGGCAGATCATTTTGAAGGGTTAACTAAACCAAGACCAAGGAAGACCTTTCTGTATCAAAACAGTCAGTCAAACACAAAATTACACGTTTTACTGACTGACACGTGAATCACACGGTCAGTACCCAAATCTGGTGCGTGGACGGTTGGGTAGCATTAACTGTTTATATGAAAGTTCCTACAATTGTTTTTCAGTGCTATGTTGTTAAACTGTCATGCCTTTACATCAGCATCACTTCACATCATTTTAATATGAATGTTAATGCATTTCTCTTTGTACAGTCATTTGACAGTCAACTACTGTGTTAGTTATTATTTTAAATAGTTGTGTTGACAGTAGTGTGCAGTGACAGATGAAGAACATCAGTGCGGCCTGGTGAATATTAATAATCTATGTACTGGTGAACGGATGCGCTGTAACTGGCCACTTGTGGTCTCTCACTTCATCTTCTGGTGTCTCTGGATGATACATCAGATGAATTAAAACTGCATTTCTTATGTTGACATCATTAGCCATTTCATGTACTGCAGTTTGGTGTTTTTGCTAATGAATGGTGCTTTGTAATTTACTGCAAACACAGCAAATTAAATGCACATGAGGGTGACATCTGGTGGGTGACCAACACCATAAGAAATCTTCACTTAGTCTTTTGAGCTGGTATCTCACTGCTTATCCTTTAGAGAAAACAGGTGAGTAAAGATGAGCAGTAAATGTGTGCAATATCGAGGGCAGTTGGTTTGCCTCCTGTTGGCATGGGCCTTGACCATACTTAAACACTTTATTTACCCACCAGTGGTCAGTGTGGGCAGATAATGAGGCAGGCAGATAATGATCCATGCTTAGTGCTGAATGGCAACATCATCTCAGAGCTTTGGGTCTTGTGCAGCAGAGGCCTTTGAGTTGACCGTATTAAGTTTAGACATAACAAACTCTATCATTGACGAGATGTTGCATATTAGTAATAACTGGCACTAAGAGAATGGTCGGCTCATACAGGTCAACAAGAAACACTATAATATTAGTAGCATCAAATGAAGCTTTGCTGTTTGCACTGGAGGCTGCACAGTAACGAAACAGAAAAGCAAGGTCGAATTTGACTGTGATTTTTCGCTAAAGGTTACACGCCTCTACGGGACAATACAGCAGATGAATATTCCATCTGCAGAGGTAGGCAGCCTTGAAGCAGTGAACTCCAGCAGCAGAAATGTTCAAACACAATTCACTGTTTGCTCTCCCAAGCTCACCTTTTCATGCTTCATCTGATTCTACTCTGCCGTCTCTGTGGGCCCAATGCCACAGAGCTTCACCATAAGCTTTGAATGGCCTTGAAAGTAGAAAGGAAGGGTTGATCTACATACCCACTGTTACGCTCTCCACATTAAAATGTGTAGATGAAGGTTTTAGTGAAATTCCACTTACAGGTAGTTATTATTATATTTTATTATTGTATATTGAAGTTGTGGCTTCACTTTATTGCTGAAATTACTTCAAACTACTTGTGTTTTATTAATTATATCTCACTTTTTCCACAGTGCTCATGAACACTCATTAAAGACTGCTCTTGAACTCAGCTGTGATTTCTGGAAAATGATAAGTGGTAGTGATAAAAGAAATGAGTAGGAATCGCTCTGCTTTTTATAAGACTTCAATCTCTTCTGTGAGACAGACCGGAGTACAGTAAAAGAAAATAAGTACAGAGAGAGGACAACAACACAACAATCACTGCCAGACATGCATAAGCATACATACAAAACAGCATTAGAAACGTTCACATTCATCTCTAAAGAGGTCTTAAGTTGAAAGTGTGAAATCACCCAATGGGGAAGTTTAGAAAATGCTTTGTAATTAATTTTGTTTAAGCTAATCAGTTGTTCTTTGTCTACATTACATGATGGATTTCTGTCAGTTGACACTTCATGGATTACTGCCTGTGCTAAATAAATGCTAAAATGAGATGTTTTAATAAAGAGTTTTGGTCTTTGATTCACAATGGACCCACACATGTACAACTAGTTTTTTTTTCCAAGTGTCTGTTTAGAGTTTTTGAGTGTTTTTTTTTTTTCTTCATTAAATCAGTGTGTGTGTTTCTCACGAGCACAGAGACAAGGACGAGAAAGGCCAAACTACCGGTTTATCTTAGATAATGCAGCCGCTCTCAGCTCTCTAATAATCACTGGTTCTTCCCAGTCCTAAAATGCTCACACCTGTAACATGCATACGCACAAACACCCAAAATGTTCACACAAGATCCAAAGTGACAAAGTGACCCACAGACGTAGATGTGTCTTGTACAGGAAAACTATGAGATTTGTTGTTAATGAATTACACTATAGCCTTCTTACAAGTTAAGATACGGTACTTTTAAAAGTACATACTTACTCACTCCTTAGTCCTTTCTTTCACTCTGTTCACTTTTTGCAGCAAACACTAAGAATAAGCATATAAAGCCATACGCGCACAACCAAACACACTCAAAAATGACACGCAGATAAATGAGCAAAAACACAAACAGGCCTCCCGAGTGTCTCTTTCCTCCATCTGGGTGTAAGGCATATAATTGAGGGCTTACAGTGCGCTCCCCTTCTGCTAAGCCTTGCTATCTATTGGGCCACACACTGCTCTCACAAACTGCCCTCCACTGTTACACATCTGATTAGGGCTGCTCTGTAAATGAAGCTTTACAGGACAGACCGATAACAGAAGGAGAGAGGATGGGAGGAGGAGAGGGAAAAGAAAAGATTACAATATGTAAAGAGGTGGCAAGGCGTGGACGGACTTTGAGAACCGAACAAGAAGACCAAGGTGGAGGACTACGGTGTGGGAGGATGTGATACTACAGTGAAGCAGAGTGGTTGATGGAGGTCGTGACATGCAGCCACGGCAGTGTCACAGGATTTCTTCTTTCACATCTGTTCAGTAACCATTCGACTATTTGACTAGGTGGGGTTTTTTTGACTGACAAAGGTGGCATCACTATCTTTAAGCTCCAGGCCTTAATAACTGAACTAGTACTGTTTGATATTAATGTTCACTTCAATGTAGAAAGGCCTTGATCAGTCAGAAACTGGACAACTTGTTAATACTGATTCTTTCAAGTACAGTTGGCGTGTTGAAAGGTGGCATATTCTACATCTAGAGGCAATATTTCATTCTGATAGAGTATTTTCAAATTTCAATTAACTTTGAATGAATTCATATAGTTAATCATCTATTTTATATGACCCCCAGGAATTTAATTAATCACTTTTCACCTTTTTTCATTCATTAACCTGAACTCATAAGCCAGTGCTACTCAACTGATAGCCTTAAGTCATTTTGAAAAGTCCCTTGGATTTGTTTTGAGCAATTATTTGAAGACAATATTAATTTAATCTATAAGGAATGTATGTGCCTTGAGATATTTTCCACAAAAAAATAGTTGTTCCAACTTCAACCAATTTCACTTTTATTTTCGCCTCAAAATCAGTAGCCTTTATGTAGGCCACAAAATGTGCAAATTCTAACCCTTGATGCTAAATTATTTAAGTCATGAGGAAGATATGGATTTTAGGAAAACCTGTTCTATGTCTTTGACAGAGGAGAATTATGGCTTCAAGGTGGGGGCATCAACCTCCCTGCCAATCACACAGTCCCACACAGATCTAACATAATTTTACAAAACACACGCATGCTGGATGAAGCACATATGCTGTGTCGCAGTAAATCACAGTTGTGCCAAGACTGCAACTCCCCGCCGCCTTTTATGTTTAAAGAGCAGCCATTTATACACGCCTTTTATCATATAATCATGTACATGCACACAAAAACATGCAGAGCAAGTGGTATGGCAGGGGTTTTCCTCTGCTTTATCAGTGCCACTGATGGAATGATGAGGGGAGGATAGCCAGCACCCTGTGTGTGACACTGTGGCTCTTTGCCAGAGCTGTCACAAAATAAGCCATATGAACACGGCCGATGCATTGCGTACTATGCCCATTCCCCGTCAATTAACTCATGTACGCTACTTTTGTCAAACAACCGCGAAACAGCGGGAATCATCTGGACAGAGAAATGAAAAAAGGCATGGACCTGAAGAAGTCAAAGAAACTGACACGAGGGGCCAATGTAAAGTGAGGGGTGAGAAAAGAAGATGAAAGATGATATTAAGAATCCAAATGAAAAGTGACCTTTAAAACAGATTTTGCATTTAGATACTTCAGTAACCTTCCTATCAGGAGGGGAATCCTACAGAGATAAAGATGGGGATCTTCTCTTGGACAGCGGCCACCAAGGTGGAGTAAACCATGGCAACGACAGGAGGTAAATGACAGGTCAAAGGTCAGAGCCAGTAGGAGGAAATGACATCAGCAGGAAGTATGAATAAACAGTGGGGGATAATCATCCAATACAAGCACTGACCTTGCAAGGGATTAGCAGCGGCATTATCTCTCACATATACAGATGTAGAAAAATGAGAGAGCCAGTGACCTTCCAAAAAGAAAGTTTGTAATTTGAAGTTTTATGTTTGACAGCAAATTAAACACATAATGTTATTCCACTGCTAATTTTAAAGTTAACTGTTTAAACTAAAAAAAAAAAAAAATTCTCAAGTGATGGCATTTTGATGGTTAAAGTGATATTTTAAGTTACATACATTATATTAATTATAATATGAATAAATACTAGTTATTAATTCATCTTTTATTGAACTCAAATTAACATCAGTTATGTGAAAAACCCATATAACACACGTGCTATTATTACAAATGTGGCTACAAAGTTTAGCATATTTTACATGTTAACAATTTATTTTTCTGTAAAGTTTAATTGTTATGAGAGTGAATCTTATAACACATTATGATGAGAAAAGAATCTTCTCTCTCTTCACACGTTTCCTGAATCTGAAGAGAGACCTGTAGCTGTCTCCTGTATTCACCTGTTACAATAAAATAAGCTTAGTGATAGATAACGTGAACGTTGTTTTCACATTCATTCATACAGCTGTTGTGTGTGTGTTATGCTTGGGTGTGTGGTTAATATTAGCTTAGTGATCGTTAGATAGCATACTTGCAACCTCAGTACAAACATATTAAATAAAACAGCACAAAAGCAAAAAAAAAAAAAAAGTTATTTTAAGTTGAAGTAGCTACATGCACAGTTCTTCAGAGATCATAAGAAAAAGGCAACTGCCAGCAAAGCTTAAAAAAATAAAGCTTTCTTGAAGCCTCATCAGTGAAGAAGAAATCTCAAATGAAGAGTATGCCCTACAGCAAAAAGAGCCCCTGGCATTCTAGTACTATTACATGCTGCTTCTTCTTTCTGCCTTTTCAAAAAGCTGAAACTACAGTATCTTACTAAACAGATACACTGAATATTTTGTTACATGGTGGGCTTTGACTGACTTTACACCACTGTGGTTTTATGCATTGCAGAACCTTTCATATTATGAACCACCAAGTCAGATAAATGTAAGATATGAGAAAAAACACCAGAGGGCTTTTGTGATTACCAGCTGGATATTGACTCGAGAGACATTTTCAAATCAAAAGAGTGGAATTATGTGTAACTTTCATTCAGTGGGTTTAAAAATAAAGGAAGTGGTCTCAGACTTTTGAACCCCACTGAATGTCGCCAATATGGCATTAGTCACACATGCTGTTGACATTTCTAGCAGTGAATGATCTTGGCTCGCTCATTTGCACTGCAAAACCGTTTCTGTGGGCTTTCCAACATCACTGTGGCAAGACGCTGTCTCTTGGATACTGGCAGTAGGCTATTATCAGCTGCTGGCATTTTATATTGTGTTCATCACTTTTGCATCTATACTTATTCATCTGTGTCCAGCAAAGTTCCATAGTAGCAGCATAGTGTGCTTAGCTGTCCTTTCTGTTAGTCCATAGTAAACAAGCTTAGTTAAAAGCACGGAACAAGTTCTTATCCTGTTAGCAGACACCCCCATTTTTGTGAGTCTGAGAACGATGCAATTCAAAATAAAAAGGCTGCTGTTCTTCAACCTTTTTGATTACAGTCAGACCTCTGGTCTCCTTTGAAAGATAACTCTTTAAACTTTATAACCAATCCGAACTAATTATGTGAGAAGCTGTTGCAGTGATATGCACAGACAATCAGGGGACTTAGCGCTTTCAAAGCATCTATAATTTGACAAGATTGTGTGAAGACTCAATACAGTATGGACCAAAACACACCTAAAGAAGCGCTAACAAGGCCAAAGTGACCCACAAGTGGGGTGATGTATTCTAAAACCAAGTCAATATCATCTACTTTTTATATTGTGAGGATAAATTAGTACGGTTTAGCTTGGTAGCAGTACATTATAGTGCAGTAGTTTGTCCAGGTAATATGATGTCTGAAAAGTCATGAGAACATAAAATCAATCCAAAAATGTTAAGGAGAAACTATTGAAAGTAGTCCAGCAGCAGTGGTGGTACTGGACCAAAACGATGGTAAAGAAATAAAGAGTTCTCATGGACAGGAAGTGGGCATCTCCCTCAGCTAAGCTTTATCAGAGTGAGGCAGAGCTATAGAACCCACAGCAGGGTGCTTTAACTATTAAACACTCCCAAATCTGGTCCCCAACACACATCAACACCCACATAACCTACAGGACAGCTCCATTCACACCTGAGAGAGATGAGGAGGAGGAGGAAGATGAGGAAAGAGGGACAGAGCAAGACAGTGAAGTGTGAAGAAAATAATATGAGATAACAAGAGAGAGAGAGAGAGAGAGAGAGAGAGAGAGAGAGAGAGAGAGAGAGAGAGAGAGAGAGAGAGAGAGACGAGCCTCTGAGTCATTATAGCAATGCTGAGCATTTTACACCTGTCCACGGGCTATATCGGTGCTACTATGAGGCAAACGCACAGTGGATGTGATGCTGCCTCTGGTGAAATACTTGTCATATCCAGACACACACACACACACACACACACACACACACACACACACACAC
>NW_019525497.1:533132-534158 GCF_002814215.2 Seriola lalandi dorsalis
TAATAAAGGTAATGTTGACCTTGTAACAGCTGGTTTCCTGCCACGCCGAGGGCTTGAAAGGCTGTCTTTGTGCGATACAGTGTGCTATTTAGGCAGATCATTTTGAAGGGTTAACTAAACCAAGACCAAGGAAGACCTTTCTGTATCAAAACAGTCAGTCAAACACAAAATTACACGTTTTACTGACTGACACGTGAATCACACGGTCAGTACCCAAATCTGTTGGCATGGGCCTTGACCATACTTAAACACTTTATTTACCCACCAGTGGTCAGTGTGGGCAGATAATGAGGCAGGCAGATAATGATCCATGCTTAGTGCTGAATGGCAACATCATCTCAGAGCTTTGGGTCTTGTGCAGCAGAGGCCTTTGAGTTGACCGTATTAAGTTTAGACATAACAAACTCTATCATTGACGAGATGTTGCATATTAGTAATAACTGGCACTAAGAGAATGGTCGGCTCATACAGGTCAACAAGAAACACTATAATATTAGTAGCATCAAATGAAGCTTTGCTGTTTGCACTGGAGGCTGCACAGTAACGAAACAGAAAAGCAAGGTCGAATTTGACTGTGATTTTTCGCTAAAGGTTACACGCCTCTACGGGACAATACAGCAGATGAATATTCCATCTGCAGAGGTAGGCAGCCTTGAAGCAGTGAACTCCAGCAGCAGAAATGTTCAAACACAATTCACTGTTTGCTCTCCCAAGCTCACCTTTTCATGCTTCATCTGATTCTACTCTGCCGTCTCTGTGGGCCCAATGCCACAGAGCTTCACCATAAGCTTTGAATGGCCTTGAAAGTAGAAAGGAAGGGTTGATCTACATACCCACTGTTACGCTCTCCACATTAAAATGTGTAGATGAAGGTTTTAGTGAAATTCCACTTACAGGTAGTTATTATTATATTTTATTATTGTATATTGAAGTTGTGGCTTCACTTTATTGCTGAAATTACTTCAAACTACTTGTGTTTTATTAATTATATCTCACTTTTTCCACAGTGCTCATGAACACTCATTA